>NC_079207.1:48468292-48768292 GCF_026745355.1 Beta vulgaris subsp. vulgaris | reverse complement strand
AAATCTGAAGCCATCCGGACTGGTATCCTTGCAAAGTAGACCTGCCAGTGGCATTGAAATGCATACATTAGAAATATGATGTCTGCCTTGTAGGTTGGTTCAAGAAAAAAAAATCTTCCAATGTGTTGTGGTTGGTCTAGTGTACAATATTTTGGTGGCAAAGAGAAAATATGGTTTGGAATTACTGATGTTAGAACTTCAAAATCTTGTACAACAAATAAAATCTGATGTGAAATGGGAGTCCTCGCTATTATGCCCAATAAAACTAGAGATGTTGATAAGTACTGAATGTTAGGCTTGTATCCAACTGTATAAAGAGCTAGGTGTGTGCTTCCTACGCATTAGGCAGGCCATTCCTAGAAGTCTAGAGCTGCTAGAAGGCATGCCCCTCCCCTAGGGGTGAAGTATTATCTAAAAACAGTACAAACATGAGAAGTCAATTTTATAGTTGCTTATGAACTGAGCACAGAGTATGGCCTTTCTTGGCAATCAAAATTTAAAATGTTGACTAGTTCAATTCTCTTCACTAGCACTTAATTCACAAAATAATAAACCTCAATTATGTGAAACTCCCTCACCAAACAGCTGTAAACTAGACAAAATCAGCTCTTATACCTTGTACGATATAACTTATTATCTGAGAATTTACTATATGTGAATTGATTAGCTGTGAATTTATTAGCTTGTAGGTTCTGAGTATTATCGATTGTTGAATTGAAGTTCATGGCTGTAAGTTCCTAATGCTTTGATTACTACATGATTATCACAATTTATCATAATGTTTGCATAACATTATGCCTGCAGTTCGGGCAGGATTTGCAAATTCAGTCCAAGACTGAAAATGCTGTAAGTTCACTATAAATAAGTAAGAGAAATGTTAATCAAGCAGTTACAACAAGTGTAGGTATTGGTGATCCTGAAGGACAGAGGCCTTGTGTTCCTAATGCAGTAAGCAAACCTTTGTTTTTGTGAACTAAATTAGATAGAACTGAAGTAGTGGTTTCCGTTTTGTAATATTTTGTTTTAAAGTTTGAATTAGCAGTCCTTTTCTATGAAAATGGAAATAAAATTCTTGTCCATAAACCATGTCATATATTGTTGTCCTTTGTGAAATTTCATTAAGCTTAAATAAAACTTAGAGTAAGCTTACTGAAACTCAAGATCAACTGAATTGATCTTCTAACAACAGAAATAGAGTAGAGATATTACATAGAGAGATGTTTATTTTGCAACCCAAAAATCTGTTATTTATTGTTACTTGTGTTTTTTCTTTGTTTGCTGTCAGAAAGCATTGGATGCTAAATCACAAAGAGATGAAGTCATGGCTAATGGTCGGGATGATATACTAGCAAAAGTTATAGGAAAAACCTGAACAAGGTGGTCGTGTTAGGGGTGTTGGCTCGGGAATCACTAACAAGGATTATTTCGGGTTCAACAAACCAACACCTCCCAACCAATTGCAAGCACAAATTGTTCGTATGACAATAGAGATGGAAAACATGAGAAACAACCAAAATATTATGATGTCTTATATGATGTCATCTGGTGGCCACTTTGGTGGCTCTATTAGTCAAGGGTAAGATGGTGGCCAATTTGGTGGTTCTAATGGCCAAGGGTTAGGTACTGGTGCCCAATTTGAAGGGCTTGGAAATGCCCCTTTGATAGCTTCACTCACCTACTTTGTGGAAATGGTGGCGAAGGTTCTGGTGGTGCCGTGTTGAGTGGTTTTAATGGAGGGATTGGTGGTTCATGTGGCAATTCAAATCAACATAGTGACCAAAATGGTGGTTTTGATGGCCATGAGTTTCGTGGTACTAAGTCTTCTAATTTTAGTGGCCTAGACAAGGGGGGTGTCCATTTAAATGTTCATTCAGAGCCACTTCATGAGATGATTAAGCCATACCATGTTGCTTGGCCCGAGCAATCCCATCCTCACCATGATCAACTGCGCGAGAAAAATTTTGATATTGTGCCTCACAAAGGCCATGAGCCCAACGTTAATAATTATATTTTCCCCAAGGTATGTACTAGATGCATTCATTGTTACTTTATTTTGAATTGTTATGCTGATATTATAAGTTCCACTCGTAACACTTCGAAAGTATTTGATTAGGGTTGGAGTGAATGCGCTTTGGCAATTGAAATAAACAAAGAAATCCAAATTGTGGCAAATGGAGAGGTTCAAGAAACAGATCCATCAGAAGTTATATGCGTACATAATGTTCGTTTGACGAATGATCTTCGTCGAGTCAAGGTTCTTCATGACTTAGTGGCGTTTGCATCTTTGCCATGTCCTACAGATGAATTCACTTACGTTTGTCAGGCTAAGCATAGTTTTGTTCAGTGGCCAGTTCACTTGATTTTTCCAAAAACATAGGTAAATACGATCCCAAACAAATAGATAAACAAGATTCTATTACTGTTTTGATTGTTTTTTTTTTCTCTTCTATCTCTCTCAGTAATTCTACATCTCTAACATACTGAGGATATGCATTCCAACTACTTGCACCACTATCATATCCTGAAATAACATAAAAATAGAATGCAGGGATTAAAAATATCCACCTTACATTTATAATGGTAATAACTCTTTACCCTTAGTTAAAGATTGTTACATATAGGCCATTGACCCAAAAGACAACCGTCTACTGCTTTATTGTGTATAGAAGTAATAAATGGCAGTCAGATGAGACATTGCGATGGTGTTCATGTTTGGGGTTATAGTATTGGAAGTGTTCAGTTCAAATTGAACTATTGAAAAGGTCCACGATAGGTGTTATTGGAATTTTATCTGTAATATTTTGGGAGTACTTGATGTTACTGGATTAAATTTTGCCATAATACTATACTAAGTTCAAATTGAACCATTGTACTATTGTCAAATCTCACGATAATGTTGATTTATTTTTATTTTTTTGGAAAATTGGTGAACATTTATGTATGTGAGTCAGATCGATCAGTGCATTTCTGCAGCTAATATTCGTATCACGACTGTTCCATTTTAAGAAATCTGTCAAGCTGATTTGGTTGAGCTTTGGGAAGGCCATCAATAGTTATAAGTTATAAGTCTAGAAGAAGCATGCTTATCATTTTTTTCTTGGATGTCTTATATCCTGCATAAAGAGGTTATATTTTTGAGCTTGGCTCATATTCTATGTCTGAAACCCCCCCTGTTATGTGAACCTTTAAAGTTGATTTTTTATATAATATTTCTTCTCCGACTCTAAATACCTGCACCACTTCGACTTTTACGCTTAGTAAAAGTTATAAATAGTTGATATGTTGAATTATACATTGAGAGTATTGAGACTAACCTAACTATATTTTCATTAAGGCCGATAAACAAGCGACAAAATCATATACCACTCCATCCCCGCAAACGCCATCATCACAAGCATCAAACACTCGAAACTACATTATCACTAATAAGGATCTTGCCAAGTTGACAACTAGTTATTTACGAAAGTTCAAGACTGAAGCAATGAAAATGAAATCAAGTGGTGATAGCATATCAGTTACAATACCAACAACCGTGTACGGTCATGAGCAGACAACTATCATTGATTATGAAGACATGCTTGATTGGTGCTTCCAAAGAGCGATTGGAGTGACTCACTTGTCAATTTTCATGAAGTAAGTAGAATTGTATTTTTAGTTTTTCTTTCCAAATTTTATTACAGTATAGTATTTAAAATATATTTGCAAATTAATGTGCAAGATACTTGGCGAAAAATGTCAAGAAGATAGTGTATCTAGGATGTATGGCTTTTGTGATCCAAATTATTTATCTCCTTTGACACGAATAAGTGAAGAAGACCGAACCGACTATCTAGCTCGTATGTTTGGCCAAAACGAAGGGAAGAATGTTAATCAACTATTCTTTGCACCTTATCATGACAAGTAAGTACTTAGTTTCTAGGCTATGCAATCATTTTTGATAAATATATTAAGTGGCTATGCTTTTACCAAAATTGTGGTATGTGCAGTCGACATTGGATGCTAGCGGTCATCAGTACGTGGAATGGAGTGGTATTTTGGCTTGATCCCGCTGGAGTATAAAATGATATTCGTGAATTTGCTCAAAGGACCATCAATGAGTTTGTAGTAAAGTACCCAAAATGATTTACATATATTTGAATCATAATATCAAAGTAATTACCTAACTATTCCTTGTCATTTTTGTTAGCGGAATCATAAGATTCAGCCACACATTTCGAATGGACATCAAGAAAATAAAAAAGAATCCGATAATCAAGTGGAAAAAACCAGAGGTATATTATGTCATTCTTTTTTTATGGCAACTTGTGTTTATACTATGTCAATCAAGTGGAAAATATCAATGTACTAATTGATTACTGCTTTTGGTATTCTTCTTCACTAAAAAAATATATGAATTAGTGTCCTCGTCAACACCAAGAATCTCATGACTGTGGATATTATGTGTGTCGATATATGCTCGAGACTATAGAGAAAAGGCGACAAGCAATTCCTGATAAGGTATCATTCTTAAGAACACTGATATTATATTTATGAATGTATTTGTTATGCATGTGTCGATAAATTGTTTTGTTATAGCATATTCAGCTTGTATGTTTATCTTTTTAATATTTTATATTATGCAGTACTTTGGCGGAGTTACAACTGAATTTTCTCAAAATAAGCTTGATGAGCTCAGAGACTTGTGGATCAAATATGTGGATGACTATAAACAAGTGGATGAAGAAGAATTGGAAGATAATGACCATTTTAATTAGGATGTGTGTATTTTCTTTTTGAGCGGGATTAGGGAGGTGGTTCTATTTTTGTGCACATGAATTGGAAGAAACAATAGGCCTAGGTGTTCTATTATTTTTTTATAACTTAGTTGAATTTTTGGAATCTTTTAAACATTATATGTAATTTTGTAGTGAATGATATTAAATGAATGAAAAAGTATTTCAATTTTAAAGTCATTTGAATTATTTCAATACAAGTGCCTAAATGTTCTATATATATGTAAATTAGGAGCAAGTGAAACAGATTGGAGAAGCGCGCGCATATAATAATATTAAAATATTTTTATTGCCGTTTTTTTTTTTAAAAAAAAAAAACAGGTTAAAGAGACCACTTTCTTTTTTCAGGTGGTTTAAGGAATGACTAAAAGACCACCTAGATATTAAAAATGATTTCTTTGTAAGATAAAAAAGACCACCTATTTGTAAAAAGTGGCGTCTTATCCTTTTTTTTCCCTATTTAAATTCCTAAATAACCACTTATTTTAAGGAAGTGGTCTCTTTTATCAAATTAAGAAACCACCCACAATAAGTGGTTATTTATCTTGAGAGACCTGTGAGCTGAAGACCATCTCTCATGTGGTCTCTAAATGAGATTTTAGGGGGTCTCTTTAGGCTTTATTGTAGTAGTGAATGATACTTATTAACTGTTTTATTAGGAATTATTGTAATTCTGTTTCTGCATATTGTAAAATGCAATTATAATGCTTAATTATGTAAATTTTCTATTACTATGCTATTAACACATGTGGTTTATTTTTGGACATGATAGTCACATTCTGGTTTAACCAAAAAAATAACAAAAAAAGACAAAAAAATAATGCAGCCTTTTTATATATATTTATTGTTCACCTTTCATGTTATTATCATGTTTCGAACCCTTAACCTCTTGAACGGTTAACGATTCTCGGACCACTATGGCTTACATCCCAGTGTGATTTTCTTTAGGAACTCTATATATTTATGCATTAATTTTCTACTAATACTTTTAAAACATCACATGAACTCAGAAATGGCTAGACTTGCAAACCGAGACTATGGCTTACATCCCAGTGTGGATGCAAAAGCTTACCTAAAGTCACTTAGCCTTGACCACACCATTGTCAAAGGTGGTACCCCTACCCCTTTGGAGCAAGCGAAAGCATTGGTGTATCTCAAACACCATATACATGAAGAACTCAAATCTGAATACATCCTTGTGGAAGATCCCAAAGAGTTATGGGATAACCTAAAGGATAGATTTGAGCATTTGCAAAGAATTATCGCTCCAAGGGCCCAACATGAATGGTCAGTACTCAGGTTTCAGGACTTTACATCAGTATGCGAGTACAATTCTGCAGTACTTCGCATCACCTCACAGCTAAAGCTGTGCGGAGAATCTGTGTCTGAACAAGCCATGATTGAGAAAACCCTCTCCACTATGCATGTCAATAACGTTGTTCAGCAAGAACAATATCGTGAAAGGCGTTGCCAAAAGTTCTGCGACCTAATTGCCATCCTTTTGGTTGCAGAACAGAACAATTAAATCCTACTCTCAATTCATAATCAAAGGCCAGCAAGTACCAGCGCAGCAGCAGTTGAAACAAATGCCACTAGAGGTGGCAAGCGCTGGAATAAGCGGGGAGGTAACTCAAACTGGAATGTCCAGTTAAAAAATAGGGGTACTGGAGAAAGAAATGACAATGGAAGTGGCAGAGGAAGAGGAAGAAGACGAGGATGCCAAAACTGGTGCTAAAATAGAGGACGCGGAGGAAGAAACTCCCAACAAAGAACACAAGAAAAATGTTTTAAATGTGACATTCAAGGGCATTGGGCAAATGAATGCCGCACAGCCAAACATCTTGTGGATCTATATGTGGCCTCTACTTCGGGTTTAGGGAGACGTGGCGAAACAAATTTAGTCACTGAAACTACTCCGCTCCCGGACCTCGATGTAGCTGATTACCTCATGGAAGATATTTCTAGTGCCTAACCCTCTTATCCCCCCTAGATCAACCTATGATGTTGTTTTATCACTTTACTTCATGTACACTTGTCTTACTTGATGTCTCTTGTATCTTGTATTCCCTTTTTATCATTTCATGTAATGTACCTCTTTCTATGAAAAAATTTATGCGTTAGATTTTGACAAATTTATGTTTTAATGAAGATAATGACAAACAAAGGCGCCCAACAATGCCTGATTGATAGTGCCACTACACATACCATCCTGAGTAACAAGTCATACTTCACTCAGCTCAAGCGAAGAAAAGGCGACCTCAACACCATTGCAGGCACTGCAAATATGGTTGAGGGCTCAGGGAAGGCATGCATAGTGTTACCAAAAGGAACACACGTCACTATAAATAACGCATTGTATTCAGGTAAAACTCAAAGAAATCTATTGAGTTTCAAAGATCTGCGCACAAATGGTTACCATGTGGAAACCATTAACGAAAACGGAAAGGAGTACATGTATCTCACTAAATGTGACGATGGCAAGAAAATAATCCTTGAAAGGATGCCATCATACTCCTCCCGACTGTATTTTACTTATATCAGTCCAGTCGAAACAAATTTGGTGTCCCACCATAAGGCAGACAACCAAGCAATATTTACTATGTGGCATGATCGCTTGGGTCACCCAGGAACAAGCATGATGACGAAAATTGTCCGAAGCTAAAATGGGCATCCGTTGAAAAACATACGGGCCCCACACTCAAATGAGCATAATTGTAAGGATTGTTCCCTTGGCAAATTAATCATAAGACCTTCTAAAAATAAACTTGAAGGTGAAAATCTTGTATTCCTAGAAAGAATCCAAGGAGATATTTGCGGGCCAATACACCCATCATGTGGACCATTCAGATACTTTCTGGTGTTGATAGACGCATCAACACGTTGGTCTCACGTTAGTCTCCTACCAACAAGAAATGTTGCTTTTGCAAAACTGCTAGCGCAAATTACCGTTTAAGGGCTCAATTCCCAAACTATCCCATAAAGAAAATCCGGCTTGATAATGCCGGAGAATTCACATCCCGCACTTTTAATGACTATTGTATGTCAATTGGGATAGACGTGGAACATCCAGTAGCCCATGTTCACACACAAAACGGCCTAGCGGAAGCATTCATAAAGCGACTACATGCTGCGAGGCCATTACTCATGAAATCAAAACTCCCATCTTCTACATGGGGACATGCCATAATACATGCTACGGCTTTACTAAGACTAAGGCCGAGCGCCAAGCATGATCTATCCCCACTACAGTTAGTGGTTGGAAAGGAACCAAGCCTTGCTCACCTACGAATTTTGGGGTGTGCAGTCTACCCATAGCACCACCACAACGTACTAAGATGGGTCCACAAAGATGGTTGGGAATCTATGTTGGATTTGAATCACCGTCCATCATGAGATATATAGAACTGTCAACTGGTGCTCTCTTCACCGCTCGGTTCGCGGATTGTCAGTTTGATGAGACAATTTTCCCAACCTTAGGGGGAGATAAAGCAGGCCCATGTTGGAATGAAATATCATGGAATGCCAAAAATTTATCATATATTGATCAAAGATCAAATATGTGTGAGCAGGAAGTTTAGAAAATTATACACTTGCAAACATTGCCAATCAATTGCCAGATGCATTCACTGATTCAAAAGGAGTGATAAAATCACATAAACCTGGTGTAAATGCTCCTGCACAGGTTGAAATCCCAAGAGAAAAAACGAAAAATCCACTCGCAAATGAATCTATAACACGCAAAAGGCGTGGAAGACCACTCGGAGCCAAAGACTTGAAACCGAGGAAGTCTAGAAGAATAGAAACCAATAACGAGAAAACTGATGATTCTTCTAAAGTGGAACAATTTTCAAACGACAAAAACGTCGTGAACCCCGAAAATGAAATCAAAGAATTAGATGTTGCATCTAAGGGGGAGCATGAAAATGCTAGCGTCGACAATCACGAAATTTCAATAAATTTTGTCCATTCTAGAAAGAAATGGAATAGGGTAAAAACCTCGATTGATCAAATATTTGCATATTCAATAGCCACGGAAATCACCACTGATATCGAGGACACCGAACCAAGATCGGTGGATGAATGTCGACGAAGGAGTGATTGGCCTAAATGGAAAGAGGCTATTTAGGTAGAATTGAAATCTCTCAAAAAACGAGAAGTGTTTGGCCCTATAGCCCAGAATCCAAAGGGAGTAAAACCTGTTGGATATAAATGGGTCTTTGTGCGAAAGCGAAACGAGAAAAATGAAATCGTACGATACAAGGCTAGGCTTGTAGCCCAAGGTTTCTCCCAGAGACCTGGAATTGACTATGAGGAAACATACTCTCCAGTGGTAGATGCCACGACACTAAGATTCCTTATAAGTCTATCTGCATACAAAGGACTACAAATGCGCCTTATGGATGTCGTGACAGCATATCTCTATGGGTCACTTGACATTGATATCCATATGAGAGTCCCAGAAGGACTTGAACTACCTGAATCCTTGAGGTCAAAACCTCGGAAGCTACATTCCATAAAATTGTGAAAATCACTTTATAGTTTAAAACAATCTGGAAGGATGTGGTACAACCGTCTTAGTGAATACCTCATAAATCGAGGCTACAAGAACGACCAAATTTGTCCATGTGTCTTCATCAAACAAACCAAAAACGGGTCTGTTATAATTGTAGAATTTGTTGATGACTTAAATGTCATCGGGACACCCGATGAAATTGAAGAAACCGCTAAATGCATGATGAAGGAATTCGAGATGAAAGATCTTGGAAAAACCAAATTTTGTCTTGGATTACAAATTGAACACCTAAAGGATGGAATCCTTGTTCACTAATCCAATTATGCCGAGAAAGTGCTAAAAAGGTTCTATATGACAAATCACATCCGTTGAGTTCACCTATGGTTGTTCGTCGCTTAAAAATTGATGAAGTTCTTTCCGCCTAGGGAAGAAGGTGAGGATATACTCGGTCACGAAGTACCATACCTAAGTGCCATTGGAGCCTTAATGTACTTAGCCATCAATACTAGACCAGACATTGCATTCTCGGTCAATTTATTAGCTAGATACAGCTCCGAACCTACAAACAGGCACTGGAGTGGAGTGAAACACTTACTCCGCTATATACGCGGGACAACAGATATGGGATTATTCTATCCACAAGATGGAAATCCTACCCTTGTAGGATATGCCGATGCAGGTTACCTGTCAGATCCAGTCAACGCAAAATCGCAAACATGATATATTTTCAGCTATGAAAATACAACAATCTCTTGAAAGTCCACAAAACAGACTCTTACAACTACTTCATCAAATCAAGCTGAATTAATCGCACTTTATGAAGCTGGTAGACAATGTGTATGGTTGAGATCTTTGACTCATCACATACTCAGGGAAAGTGGTATCCAAGAGACACAAGAAGGTCCAACTATAATCCATGAAGATAATACCGCTTGCATTACACAAATTATAGAAGGCTATATCAAAGGTGACAGAACAAAGCATATCGATCCTAAATTCTTTTCCACCCACGATTTGGAGAAGGAAGGAACAATTAATGTCACACAAGTTCAATCATGCAACAATTTAGCTGACCTACTCACAAAGGCATTACCAGCAAAGCAATTCCAAGACCTTGTACACCTAACTGGTCTGCGTCGCCTTCGAGATATACGTTAAATTGAGGGGGAGCGCTATATGCTCTGTACTCTTTTTCCTTCGTCCAAGTTTTTATCCCATAGGGTTTTTTCTTGGCAAGGTTTTAACGAGGCAGAAAAGCATATAGGCATATTAAAGCCCAACTGTACTCTTTTTCCTTTATATTTGTTTTTATCCCATTAGGGTTTTTCAAATGTAAAGTTTTTAATGAGGCAGTTGCCACCCCGTAATTTTTAAGATCCGTTCAAGGGGGAGTCTTGTAATATTTTATGTAAACTGATAAAATGGAACCGTCCATGATTAGACACTTCTCTGCAGTTATGCAGTGAAATGATATATCACCGGGTGAATTATTCACCCGGCACTATATATACCGCACTTCGCGGGAGAAAATGAAATACACAACAACAAAAGCATACTCTCTAATCTTGCTTAAACTCTCTCTATAATACAACAATCCTCACTTATTTCCTCTAGGAACCTATTAGTCGAGTGCAAACACTTGAGCAACTACAAGAGGGGGGGGGGTGAATTGTAGTTGGGGAGATTTTCTAACTTTTTGCGGAAATAAAGCGATCTTTAACTAAGAAAGATAAAAGAACATAAACTTAAAAGAAATAAGAACACGAGAATTTTTACAAGGAAAACTTCCTAGGCCCAATAGGAAGAAAAACCTTGACCACGAGGGATTATGACTCAATTCTCTTTAATATACTTAGGCCAAAAGATTCTCCTTTGTACAACCTAGTATTGGACCTTCTCTGTTCCTCTAGGAACTTGTTCCCTGTCACCTTGTTCCCCCCGAACAAGTGACTTTCTCTCTTGACTTCACTTGAAGTCTTTCTCTTTCTCTCTTTTCTTTCTCTTTCTCTTTTTCTCTCGAAATAATTACAGATTTTGTGTCACACAACCCAATCTCTAATATAGTGAATAATAATGAAAGAAGAGATGAAACCGAATATACTTTCACAGAAAATATTACAATAAAATTCTGAAAGCTTAATCATTTTGTTCGTTACACACAATTATTTGTAGATAACAGATTTCCCCATTTAATTATCAAAAAAAAAAAAAAAAACAGATTTCCCCATGATCTTCTCCACAAACATAGTGGGAGGTAAATTTCGGCCTCACTCATCCACTTTGTAGCCGTTTGAGAATTAGGTGGGCTGTGGTGGTTCTGAATCTTCAGCCACGATCACACGCCTTAGAATTAGGTGGGCTGTTGTGGGTTGTTGTTGTTCCTAAAATATAGGAACTACTTCAATAGCCCTCCTTTTTCGGTGCTGGAAGTTAGTGCCTCAGAAAACTCTTCATCAATTAGTATTTTCATTTCCTGCGCATACACTAGCTTCCAAGAATATTAAGGTTTCTAATATTTTCACAAATTAAAGTCCATAATATTAATCATTGGTCACAAACACAAATAAAGTTAATAACTTAATTTTTAATTAAACTCCTAATCAATTCTCCACAAGTTATTAAACATGTATTTGTGATATAAAATAATAAACCTAAGATAAAATAACAAACCTAGATTATAGATATAATAAAACAATAAATCTAATAACACGAAATAAATAAATAATCTAATAACACACGAAAAAAAGAAACTAAATTAGTCAAAGATAAATATTTGTCATCATCAAAATAGTGAATACAACAATATTCTCCATTTTTGATGATGGCAAATAATTGTTAAAAAAAATTTCATTTTTTCGTTTTTAGCAAAAGAAAATAAAACAGAAAAAAAATAACACACAACCTAAGTAACTAGACTCAACTAGGACTGGGAACAAAATCAGGATCGACTGGGAGGAATGAGAAAAACATGCATAGGAACTAAGGAAAAAATATTTGACTTATACCAATAACATCTCTTCCCCCTTTTGTCATTATCAAAACTAAGGGATGGACCTGCAGCACGAGAGAGTCAACAGTCTAGGCAGCAAGCAAGTAGCTCAAACATGTATCATATAATATTAGCCATCCACACACACAAAAATAACGAAAAGTGAAAGCACAATATGGACAGCAGGTAATAATCAATATGCAGAGCACAAGAGTAAAGAAAATAGTAGAGATTGAAGTGCTTCATGTGTCTCAAAAGGACACATAAAGAGAAAATAGAAAAGAGATTGTTAACAAATATTACAGCCACAAAAACATGTCCAATTATGCATAGTTAAAATGAGATTAGGGCTTGGGGCGCTTAAAGAGGGTGGTGACTACAAATCAATTTTGAAGACGCCACCATCTACTTTGTTCCTGATCCCCGTATCAGCTTGCTTAATGGCCACCAGTGGTTGCTGCTGCTGATAATCCAGAGTAGAGACAGTGGCCTCAATGACATTGATCCTAGAGTGCTGGAGAGTCTGAGAGTCTTGAATTTCCCGGAGCATTCTGTGTAGTCCAGTGGTAGACATCAAAGGGAAATCAACAGTTGTGGAAGGAACTGGATCCGAGTCTAGGTGAATAAACACAGCTTCACCTTGATCCTGCTCCTTCAGAGACTTGGACCCAGCAATTCGTTGACTCTTCCTCCGACCCACAGGAACTCCTCTTCACCCAGTTTCCTCTTACCACCCACTTCCACCTTAACAGGTGTCTCTTCCCTCTCAAAGTCCAGCTTCCCATTAACCAACCTTAAACTGAGTCTTGACAATGTGTCCTTAGTCAGGTAATTTTCAGGTTTAAAACAGAAGGAGGGACTAGCAGGCAGTTTTACTTTGCAATTTTTGAAGATGGTAGAGAGAAGGTTTCCATAGCCAACTTTTGTATTATGAGAAATGCAATGAGACAGATGAGAAATTACCAAAGAAGGGAGGTTGATTTTGATGTTCTTGCAAGGCAGTACATAATGGAGAGATCCATTAAACTAGCCTGGGTTCTTTTTGAAGAGCGGAGTAAGATAAAACACCACACAAATTGAAATAATAGTTTATGGAAGGGGGAATTTTTTTTTTTTTTGATCTAGGGACAGTGCATTCGGATTTCCATTAAAGAAAGCAAGAACTTTATCATTAGAGACTCCATTGATATTCAGTTTTGCTCTACCCTTAACATACTCTTTATAACCCTCAATTGGAACTTCAAACCACTCCCCTAACTTCTTCTCAGTTATGGTGACAACACTTCCATTTACGATACTCACACAGACTCCCTCAGTGATATTATAACGGGAACAAAAATCATGCATTTCTTTTTCATATAATCCATCATCTAAACTAACAACTTTCCACCATTTTTGAAATTTAAAATGTTCAGCAGTTCCATCCATTTGACTTTTTGCACCATGCAACATCAATACAAAAACCCACAAGAAATTGGGATAATTTTGTTTTCTTACCTCTCTTTGTAGGAATAGTAATTTCCTTTTCTTGTTCACTTTCAACTTTATTTTCACCATCTTCTTGTTTGGTAGAGAGAGAGACAGGGGCAGAGGTTTCGGCTTTCGACCCAGTTGAATCTTCTTTTGTTTTGATGATTCTTGAGCCTAATTCTTCAAGTGATGGTGTTTTCTCCCTTGGAAAGTTTTCTTGGTCACCGGAATTTTTGATGTGGGAAGACATGGTGAAAAGGTTTTGGAGAAAGGTTGAAGATGAGAGATGAGAGAGATGAATTGATGTGAGAGTAGAGAGTTGTGAGGGGTCAGTGATGTGATGGGTTGGGGTTTAAAAGCAATGATGAAGCCTTATGAAAGTAAATAAAAGGGGTAGGTCAGTGAAACGGTTTATGGGTTTTGGAAGAATTTAATGAAATTTCTCTTTTAACTCAGATTAACCGAACTTGATTTTGGCCATAATACATGTTAACGCATTTATGTACAGAATTTAGGAGAGATAGATAGAAAAAAAAATTATCAAAGAATTTTGGAGGAAAAAGAAAAAATAGAAAAAGAAAAAATTACTCTTGCATATAATAAAATTTGTCCACATTGTACAAACTACTTACGTACCAAATTATGTGCAAGGACAATAAGGGTAATATTCAAAGACAAATGTGAGTCCTTATACTTGACCCTAGGTGTATGAAATTTATTCATGAAAGTTGCAGGGCATACTTAGTTAAGAAAAATTCTTGGGAATTAACATCATTGGTACATTCAAACAATTCTTATCATTCCTAGTTCCAAGCGTATCTTTTCAAACCTGTCCCTAGAGAGAGGTTTAGTCAATATGTCAGCTATTTGATTTTCAGTTGGACAAAAATCAACTTTGACTAATCCCTTTTCTACATTGTCTTTTAAGAAATGATGACGAATGTGAATATGCTTGACCCTAGAGTGATGAAATGGATCATTGGAAATGCATATGGAACTAGTATTATCACATAGTATAGGAACACAATTAAATTTATGCCAAAGTCACGTATCTGTTGTTTGATCCATAATACCTAAGAACAGCATGCAGCAGCTGCCACATATTCAGCTTCGGCTGTTGAAAGAGCAACAGTGTTTTGTTTCTTTGAGCTCCAAGAAACTAAGCTTGATCCTAGGAACTGAGCAATACCTGAAGTGCTTTTACGATTCACCAAGTCTCCAGCATAGTCAGCATCAGAGTAGCTAACTAGATCAAAGATGTCACTTCGAGGATAGAATAAACAAAGATCATCACTTCCTTTCAAATATCTAAGATCCTTTTGACTGTTCAAATGAGATTCCTTAGGATTTGATTGGAATCTAGCACATAAACCAACAGTAAAGGAAATATCAGGCCTACTAACAGTTAGATAAAGTAAGGAACCAATCATACCTCTATAGAGTTTCTGATCTATGGACTTACCGCTTGGATCCTCATCTAACCTTGTCCTGTTCCTATTGGAGTATGGTTGGTTTTTGCTTGATCCAGCCATATTTTTTAATAACTCCTTAAATTTTTGTTGATGGATCATTGTTCCTCTTTCAGTTTGCTTGATTTGCAAGCCGAGAAAGAAGTTTAATTCTCCCATCATGCTCATTTCAAATTCACTGCTAATCAACTCAGCAAATTCCTTACAAAGAGATTCGTTAGTTGCACCAAAATTATATCATCCACATAAATCTGAACACTAAATGTCTGTTCCTTTAGATGTTAAGGAACAGGGTTCTATCAACTTTCCTCTTACAAATCATTAGAAAGTAAGAATTTTGAGAGTCTTTCATACCATGATCTAGGAGCTTGTTTAGCCCATAAAGAGCTTTATCTAGCTTATAGACATGGTTAGGAAGATCAGGGTTTTCAAATCCAGGAGGTTGTTCCACATAGACGTCTTCTATTAAATACCCATTTAAAAAGGCACATTTGACGTCCATTTGGTACAACCTAAAACCCATGAATGAGCAAAGGCAATCAAAATTCTTATTGCTTTTATTCTAGCTACAGGAGCAAAAGTTTCATCGAAATCAATACATTCTTGTTGATTGTCCCCTTTAGCTACGAGTCTGGCTTTGTTCCTTATGACTGTTCCATGCTCATCCAGCTTGTTCTGAAGACCCATTTTAGCCCAATTACCTTTTGGTTTTTAGGCTTGGTCTCAAGATGCCAGACCTTGTTCCTCTGGAACTCATTCAGTTCCTCTTGCATGGCATTGATCCAGTCAGACTCCAGTAGGGCATCATTGTGATCTCGAGGTTCTGTCATGGACAAAAAGGCTTGGAAAGCAAAAATTTTTAAGTTGGGATCTCGTCTGAGTTCCCTTTTCAATATCACTTACGATTAAATCCAAGGGATGGGATTTCAGGTGTTTCCATGGTCTTGGTTCAAATCTCCTTGTCTCTGCTCCTTCAGCTTGAGGATCTTCAGTAATTTCATTTTCTGGATGAATTTCTTCTGCCTGTTCCTCCTGAATGACAGGATCAGGAACAATTATCTCTTTTTCAGGAATATGCTTTTTGTCGTACCTGCAGGTGTTAGTTCCTCATCAAGGTTCACTGACTCTTCAGACGAGTCAGTCCTATTTCAAAGTCATTTTCATGACTTGTTCCTGCATGGAGTTAGTTTCATCAAAATAATATGGACACTTTCCTCAACACACATTGTTTTTTGTTGTAAACTCTATATGCTTTACTATTTAAAGCATATCCTAATAAACAGCCTCATCACTTCTAGCATCAAACTTTCCTAAATTGTCTTTACCATTGTTGTACAAAGCATTTACACCAAAGATTCTAAAGTATGAGATATTGGGTTTTCTTCCTTTGAGTAGCTCGTAAGGGGTCTTCAGACAATGGGTCTCAGCATGACTCTATTAATGAATAGCACGTGTGTCACTGCTTCAGCCCAGAAGTTCTTCGGAAGATTGCTGGCATTATCATTGTTCTTGCCATGTCCTCCAAAGTACGATTCTTCCTCTCCACCAGCCATTTTGTTGTGGATCCTAGGAGCTGAGAAGTTGTGGTCAAGTCCTTCATTCTGCAAAACTCATCAAACTTGGAGTTTTCAAACTCCTTACCATGATAGAACGCAATGCTTAATTTTAAAACCACTTATTCTTTGTATTCTTTTAGCAAAGTTTACAAATTCATCAAATGTTCATCTTTGCTATGAAGAAAAATAACCCAAGTGTATCTTGAAAAATCATCAACTATAACAAGTACATATCTCTTACCAGATCTGCTTTGGATTCGAACAGGGCCACATAAGTCCATATGAATCAATTCAAGAGGACTTTGTGTGCTTACCATCTTCTTTGGTTTGAACGAGGATCTAACTTGTTTTCCTTTTGCACATGGTCCACAAACTTCATGATTTGAGACTTGATTGTTGGTAGACCAACAACTAAGTCCTTACCACTTAGCCTTTGGAGCAAGGTCATACTTGCGTGACCACAACTTTTATGCCAAAGGAAAGGTTCATTGTCAATAGCACTTAAACAAGTTAGATTGTTCCTAGGAACCAGGTTTAGGCAAACATAAGTGTTTCCCTTATAGTCCTTCCAGAATCTTGGTCCTTCCTGTATTCACTTAATACACAACACTCATCAGTGAACTTCTCATTGTTCCCTTTATCACAAAATTGAGAAATACTAAGTAGATTATGTTTTAAACCCTCGACCAAAAACACATTATATATGGAATGTGACTTACTTTACCTACTGCTACAATATTACCTGTAAGATTGTCTCCAAATGTCACAGTTCCTCCATCATAGGCTGAAAGTGAGATAAATTTATTTTTGTCTCCATTCATGTGCTTAGAACAACCGCTATCGAGGTACCACAGGTTGTTCCCCCTCACTTTAGCCTGTATCCAAAACAATTAGTCAGTGGTAGGAACCCAGTCTGACTTGGGTTCCTCTGTCGAGCTTGTATTTCTCTTAACTTTCACACTTGCTTAACTAAGCGAGTTTCATCTCAATATGTTTTCTCTGGAGGAACAGTCAGACACTAAGTGACCACTGTTCCCACAGTAAGAGCATACTCGGCTGCTTGGAAGATCAACATATTTTTTTTCATTTTTTTTTTCTTCTTGTGATTGAAACCTAATCCTTCCTTCCCTCATTTTTATACTTTTGTATCCAACTCACTGGATCAGGAAGTTTTGTTCTTGAAGATTCCAATTTCCCTTTAAGTACCAGATATTCATTAAAACTTTATCATGTTCGAACTTTAATTTTTCGAAATCGGATCTGGTATTATAGAGGAACTGGTTCCTTCAGGAACAAATAGTTTCAATTCAGCCATCTCCATATTCAAGAAATAATTTTCATTTTTAGCATTTTCAAAAGCTTCTCGAATACGTCGGTTTTCATCAAAAACTTCAAAGAATCTTTCCTCAATATTTGCATTTACTGTTTTAAACCAATTCGAATGTTCTTTGATGACTTCCAAGGCCTTCTCTAGATTTTCTTCTCTAATGCAGATTGCCTTGTAGGCATCCAAAGTTTCCAAAAGTAATTTTTTAGTTGATTCTTTGAAAGTTCTTTTAACTCTTCTTCAATAACATTAATGCGTACCTTATTGTTGGCAAGTCTTCTTCATCATCTGTCTTCGCCATGAGATATAAATGAGTTGTTTTCTCTTCAGGTTGTTCCTTTTCCTCGTCCGAATCTAGTTCTCCCCAGGCAGCAACCATGGCCCTTCTCATGTCAACTTTTGAGAAAGGTTTTTTTGTTCCTTTCCTTTCTCCTTGTATTTCCTTTACCTTTCATTTTCCCAAAGTGGACATTCCTTTATAAAGTGATCAGGATTTCCACACTTATGACAGCTTAGCTTTGCAGACTTTTTCGTGTTTTTCCCTTTATAATTCTTGTTAAAGAATTTCTTAAACTTTTTCACGATCAATGCTGCTTCCTCATCATCAGTTTCTGAATCATCTTGTTCTTCTGATTTGAGAGCCAAAACTTTAGGTCTACTAGGGTCAGCTTCATGAGTTCCCAAATGTAGCTCATGAGTCAACAAGGAACCTGCAAGTTGTTCAATATTGAAAGTGGTGAAATCTTTGGTTTCTTGCAGAGCAGTAACTTTCGCCATCCATTTGTCATCCTGTGGGAGACTCCTAAGTACTTTCCGTACTTGTTCCTCTGGAGTGATAGCCTTTCCTAGGGAGTCAAGCTCATTGATGATGTTGGAGAACCTAGTGAGCATATCATGAACTGACTCCTTAGGCTTCATTGGAACAACTCATACCGGTGCATGAGCTTCTATCTTCAATCTTTTGACTTGCTTGTTCCTTCATGAGTAACCTGTAGAAGTTCCCACATCTGCTTGGCAGATTTGCATCCCCTAATTCTATTGTGTTCATGGGAACCAAGACCACAGTGGAGAATCTTCTTGGCTAAGTTGTTCATCTCCATCTTGTCAAATATCTTTATCTATTTTGAGAGTGGTTTGGGATGGTCTCCCTTTTTCGTTTTTCTCAGTGACTTCAAAGTCACCAATTTCTATCACTCTCCAAACTTGATAGTTCTCAACTTTGATGAAGATTTCCATACGGTTCTTCCAGTATGGATAATGCTTGCCATTCAACATAGGTGGAAGTTGAGTTGAGTAACCTTCATCCAATCTTTCTCCCGTAGTGTTCATGATTACCAGGTACTAGCTCCTCAGTGTTAACTGATTTTGGAGGAACCGGGCTCTGATACCAATTGTTAGTCGAATGCAAACACTTGAGCAACTACAAGAGGGGGGGGGATTATAGTTGGGGAGATTTTCTAACTTTTTGCGAAAATAAAGTGATCTTTAACTAAGAAAGATAAAAGAACATAAACTTAAAAGAAATAAGAACACAAGAATTTTTACAAGGAAAACTTCGTAGGCCCAATAGGAAGAAAAACCTTGACCACGAGGGATTTTCACTCAATTCTCTTTAATATACTTAGGCCTAAAGACTCGCTTTTGTACAACCTAATATTGGACCTGTCACCTTGTTCCCCCTAAACAAGTGACTTTCTCTCTTAACTTCACTCGAAGTCTTTCTCTTTCTCTTTTTTCTTTCTCTTTCTCTTTTTCTCTCGAAATGATTATAGATTTTGTGTCACACAACCCAATCTCGAATACAGTGAATAATAATGAAAGAAGAGATGAAACCGAATATACTTCCACAGAAAATATTACAATAAAATTCTGAAAGCTTAATCATTTTGTTCGTTACACACAACTATTTGTAGATAACATATTTCCCCATGATCTTCTCCACAAACATAGTGGGAGCTAAATTTCAGCCTCACTCATCCACTTTGTAGCCGTTTGAGAATCAGTTTGAAGTTGTGCTGTTGTGGTTCCGAATCTTCAGCCACGATCACACGCCTTAGAATTAGGTGGGTTGTTGTGGGTTGTTGTAGTTCCTAAAATCTAGGAACTACTTCAACAACCCTCCTTTTTCGGTGCTGGAAGTTAGCGCCTCAGAAAACTCTTCTTCAATTTGTATTTTCATTTCCTGCGCATACACTAGCTTCCAAGAATATTAAGGTTTGTAATATTTTCACAAATTAAAGACCATAATATTAATCATTGGTCACAAACACAAATAAAGTTAATAACTTAATTTTTGATTAAACTCCTAATCAATTCTCCATAAGTTATTAAACATGATATTTGTGATATAAAAATAATAAACCTAAGATAAAATAACAAACCTCGATTATAAGATAAAATAAAACAAATAAATCTAATAACACGAAATAAAATAAATAAATCTAATAACACACGAAATAAAAGAAACTAAATTAATCAAAGATAAATATTTGTCATCATCAAAATAGTGAATACAACAAAACCAGATCCCAGTCACCTTGTTCCCCCTGAACACGTGACTTTCCTCACTTGATTTCATTAGAAGTCTTCTGTTTCTCTTTTCTCTCTCTTGAATACAAGATTTTTGTTCTCTCAACCCACCCTCGAAAAGTATTACAATAATTGCTTGAAGAGTAATAACCGAAAATAAACTTTCTTATAAAATATTACAATAAATCTGGAAAGTGTTTGTTTATTCCGGTTCATTGTTGAGCTACATAGAAGACCACAACAGCTCCTAATTTTTCTCCACTAAGGAGACATGGGTGTTAGAAGTGACCTATGATCTAACCGTTGTTAAAGCCACATTATCCACGATCTTCTCCAACTAAATCTGCGCACAACTCCACGCATAATTATCCATCTTACAATGTTTAGCGTGAGCATTTTGTTGAGGCTGGATTAATGGAAGTTTGTTAGATCTTCCTAGATTCTAGGAGATGACTGGTCAGTTTGTTTCTAGTCTCCCTAGAACTTAGGAACAACAGTTTGTTTGTTATGCGCTTCATCCTTTGTAGCTCAGTTTTGTTTTTTTAGGGGAAACGCAAGAAAACCGTCTTATTAAACTATATCAAGATCCGCCAAAGTTGTTAAACTTTGGGGAAAAGACTCCATACAAATGAGTTCAGAATTAAAATTAACCTCCCACCTTGCCACCACGTGAGCAACGGAATTTCCCGCTCTACGAACATGACTACAATAAAACTCACTGAAACCTTCACTAAGTAACAGAACATCAGAGGTAAGAGAGAAAATAGGAGCAATCCTTTTGTCTTGCTATAAATCGCCGTGATAACGGTGAGTGCGTCCCCTTCAAGCCATACCTTGTTACAACCTAACCTGCGAGCTATTATGATCCCAAATCGTGCAGCCGCAACTTCAGCCATTCTGGTTTCCCATCCCACATTCAACCTGTTGGCCCCCGCCACTAATAGTCGTCCCTGCTAGTCACGTATCACCATACCCAAGCCAATCACCCTATTCTCCCCGACATGAGCATCCACATTCACTTTGACCCAATTACGTTCGGGTTTCCTCCAGCCACTAGAAAATGGTATAGTATGATTTAAGGCTCCAGCAACACCAACAATTTTTGTATAAACAACATAATTGCCTACCAACTTACAGAAACCCGTAGCTAAACGCACAGGAGAGGGAGGAGATGGTTCAAATAGCTCCTTGTTACGACATGTCCACGCAGCCCAGGTGAGGGTGACGAATTCAGATACTCTTGCGTTCCCAGCTTATCCACCATCCATAAAAACAAATCCGCAAAAGACGTTTTCGGAGCGATTAATAACCGTATTGAAATGGCTTGGCCTCTAGATTTTCGTCGCATGCTTACACATAAAGAGAGCATGAATAATTGACTCCACTTCCCCATATATCATCCTGTGTAATATGACGATAATAAAGCCTCTCCTTTACTGCCAAGCTGCCATGAAATGCCCTCCACACGAAATGTTTTAGTTTATTTGGACCCTCAATTGCCCAAACACGTAGCTAAAGCTCTGTTTCATGATGACCCGCTCCTAGTTGCCATGCTCGATTTTTGCCCAACATACCCAACTAATAACCCCATTTTTATTAGGCCACCAAATTCTACTATCACACGGCCAAATTTTCGAAAGAGGGATGTCGAGAATTTTTGCCACATCCACAACATCAAAAGTTGAACGAAGCAGAGCCTCATTCCACCTCTCTGCATCATAGTCGATCAGTGTCGCCACTCTTATCTCCATATCAGCATGGGCAGCTACCGTTGGTGCTGAACTCCCGCCTTCGTCTTGAAGCCAACTGTCCTCCCAGACTTTAATACTCATCTCATTGTCTACTCTCCAACATAGCCCCTCCATGAGCAAGGATTTGGATCCCCATATACTCCGCCATGAATATCTAGGGTCGAAACCGCAATAGGCATTTAAGAATTCGGAATTCTTAAAATACCGAGCCTTAAGCATCGTAGCTAGAAGTGAGTTTAGGTCATCATGCAGCCTCCAACATTGTTTCACGAGCATGGCTTGATTGAAACATTTAAGGTCGCGAAAGCCCATCCTTCCCATAGCTTTGGGAAAACATAAAGACTCCCAATTGTGCCCAATGAAGCTTCCCATCAGTACCATTTGAGCCCCCACCAAAATCTAACCAACGAAGAGTGGGTTTCATCGAGTAAACCATCCGGAATTCGAAAGATGCTCATCATATATGTCGGTATCGCTTGAGCTATAGCTTTAATCAATACTTCCTTACCCGGTCTAGATGATAACTTCTCCTTCCACCCATTCAGCTTTTTCCAAATTCTCTCTTTCAAAAAAGCAAAAATTGCTTTTTTCAGTGGCCCTATAATTGTCGGAAGCCCAAGATATTTCTCATGTCTTTCCACCTCTCTAACCCCAAGAGTATCAACAATTTTCTTCCTTCGAACAACAGCCACTTTTTTGCTAAAAGCCACTTCAGTCTTGCATAAATTTACTTGTTGACCCGATGCTCTATCATACAACTTGACTAAATCAGCAATCTTAGAGCACTCTTGCAAAGTAGCTTTGGCAAATAAAATACTGTCATCTGCAAAAAAGAGATGCAAGATTCTTGGAGCTTTGTTACAAATTTTAGCACTATGAATAGCTTTCTCCCTACCTGCCATAGTAATTAACATAGAAAAACGTCAGCATAGAGTAAAAACAAGTATGGTGAGATTGGGTCCCCTTGGCGTACTCTACGTCCCGGAATAAAATGACCCGACACTTGATTATTACATCTGACAAAAAACGATACACCTATGCAAGCAACTCATAATTTTCTGTATCCACGGAACATCAAACCCAAACTTTAACATAATGTGCTCCGAAAAACTCCATTCAACTTTGTCATAAGCTTTACTCATATCCAGTTTCAAAGCTACTAGGCCGTCTCTACCATCCCCCTTTCATTTCATATAATGGAAGATCTCACAAGCAATGAGGGCGTTGTCTGTAATCAGTCGTTTTGGGACAAAAGCACTCTGATTTATCGAAATTAAATCACCCAAACACTTCTTTAATTCATTTGCTACAGTTTTAGAGATGATTTTGTGGATCCCGTTACAAAGGCTTATAAGGCGAAACTCCGATATCCGTTTTGGTTCAACACATTTTGGTATAAGAACAATGCAAGTCTGATTAATCGTATATAATTCTCGTTCTCCTCGCCACCAACTTTGCACAAAACATATTATATCCGGGCCTACAATATGCCAGAATTTTTGAAAAAATAAAGCATGCATACCATCTATACCTGGCGTCTTATTTGAGTGCATCTAAAAGAGACCTTCTTTAATCTCCACACCACTCAGCTCTTGAAGTAGATCCTCATTCATAGTAGCCGAAACCTGAGGCTCAATTCCCGCACACGCAGCTTCAAAATCACACGGGCTGCCCGTAGCAAACAGCCTCTCAAACTAATTACATGTGATATCGGCAATATCCTCCCTCGACTCCTTCCAATTCCCAGCTTCATCATAAAGGCCCTTTATAGTATTTCGTTTTCGCCGTTGACTCGCCTTGTTGTGGATATAAGAAGTGTTCTTCTCTCCATCCCTAAGTTCGTTTTTCGAAGCTCGTACGTGCCAATATGACTCTTTCATTCTATACAGATCATCCAATTCAGTGGCCACTTTATGACATCGCCCCAGAACCGCCCCATCGGGAGGTTGTCATAATGCGTTTTTTAACATCACCAAAAGTTACTTGAGCCCATCGTGTAAGAGCCCATACTATATTGGCAACCCTCTCGTTAATCTCGTCCACCCCCCAGCCTTCCATGCATTTGCTACCACAATTTCACATTCACCATCTCATAACCAAGTGACTCGAATCGAAACAATTTACCTTTTTTATATCGAGTTTTATCCTTGCCAAACTTCAATAAAACCAGGGCATGATCCGATTTATGAATAAGAAGATGTACTACCTCCGAGTAAGGAAATAACGAACACCATCCACTGTTTGCAAGACACCTATCTAGTCTCTCTTTTACAAGAGTCTTCGTAGAAAGACCTCGTTGCCATGTGAAGATATTTCCTTTAAAAACCAGATCAACCAAGCCACAATCATCTATTGCACCGCGAAAAGCATCCATTTGCCGCTCTCCTCTAACAACCCTGCCAAACTTTTTAGACAGACTTGTAATCTCATTAAAATCTCCAAACATCAAAATGGGGACATTCACCCCTCTACATAATTGTCTCATCAATGACCATGTTTGGTGTTTGTTACCAGACTCCGGCCACCCATAAACACTAATAGCATGCCAAACCACATTATCATTTTCGTCACAGACATCGAATGCAAAATGGTGAGCTGAAAAGACCTAACACAGACATTAGTATCTCTCCAACAAATCCCCATGTCCCCAGATAACCCCATACTTCCAATACACACATCATCCGTGAAACCACATCTCCTCCGCACATTCTCCAAAGCTTGTTTATCTATCATAGTTTCCATAAAAAATAGCATATTTGGGCTATCTCTACAGCACCACTCCCGGAGTGTATTTACTGTGCGAGGGTTGCCAAGCCCTCGACAGTTCCAGCTCAAGAGTTTCATTGCTCTTCGCGGGGTTGGGTTATGCCAACCTCCGCTACTGTCACAGAGCCATAGCTCTCATCCATCATATCGTTTTCAACAACAGTCCCCTCTCTACATTGTTTCTTTAACATGCCCAAGCCCTCCTCCATCAATAAAGACTCATCCACACCATATTCCTTCCTTTTCGCACCTCTCGGTCCAATCCTTTTAGTGATTGGAGTTACTCCTCCAATCCTAGCCACCTTCTTAATCTTCTTGTTTAACTTTTTGCCAGATGAGGATGCACACCCCACCGGAAAAGAGAGAACATCAGCCGTGTTTGCATGCGTATTTACATTTCCCACATGCAGAATATCCTCCCCTAATTTTGGTATCCCATGTACGTCCCTATTTCCCCCACACTCCCTCACTAGCATTTGTGGATCCCATTCAGTATCCCTCGCATTCTTTTAACCACCGCACGCACGACCCATCAGGTTTTCACACACTTCATCTTCTTTGGCACTCCCATCAAAACCTGCCACTTTCACCACCAGGGCACTACTTACCTTATTCTAAGATGACGATGGCGAAGACCCCGAACTTTTGCTCACAAATAATTTCTTCAAACACTTCAACACCACCGCTTCCTCTGAAAGGTGTTGCACGTACTCCTTTCTTGGCGAGGCTTTTAGCCACAACCCCCATCCCAACACCTTTTTCGCCTCCTCTTCACCCCCATCACAATCCTTTTCGTGGTACCCCATCCGTCCACATAGGAAGCAAAAAAAATGGAAGCTTTTCATACTTGAATTCCACCGTGATAGTAGTGTTATTTTTGTTTTTTATCTTTTGAAAACGACGCAGAGGTTTATTCACATCAAGTAAAATTCAAACACTATAAAACTTCTCTAACCCTAATTCATCATTATGTCCATAACCTTCCCCATAGCAGAGGCAATAGTTTGGATATCCTCATGCGAACAACAATTAAAGGGTAAGTTAAGTATTCGAACCAAAAAGGAAAGAAAGACAACATAACCTGTGTTGGGTGTTTGTCCCCGGAGATTTCATTCAATACCAGTAAATAATGTTGATCAAAACACCATGGGCATCCCATCAAGACCTTTTCTTAATCATCCAGTGAAAGAAGTGGAAGACAAACAAATTCTTTTCTATTGCTTGAATAATAACCTTCTTATGCAAGCCCTAAGATTGTGTAATTGTGCACTTGAAAGCCTCCACATTGAAAGCCCTAGACGTCAATAATCGACCAACCAAGTGTTGCGAAAGCTTTTCATCAATTTCAGCAGGGACATCGTTCCCCAAATCAATAACAGTATTCTCTTCATCAGTAATATTTAATTTAGCACATTTATCGATTAGATCTTCTGCCATTAGAGACGGAAGGAAACCCTAGGAAAGGGGTTTGGCCTATCTTTCGGGGGAGAAACCTATCTTTCAAGGCAGTATCAAGCTTTTTTTTGTAGCTTAGTTTGTTATACCTTGTTATTTCCATATTTTCACCGTGTAATCTACACGTAAGCAGCAAGGATATACTCTCTCTAATATCATGGAGATACAAAATGATATTCCATTTTATTAGGTTAGCAAATTATATCATACAATATTTCGAACATAGGAAGTAATTTATTTAAATAACTTGACTAGGTTAAACTCATAACCATTTCTCCACAAGTTATAAGTAATAAATTAGACTCAAGACAATATAAAAATAAATTCGAAGTTACCCAATTAATTTTCTAGACTCAACTTATTTTCCTAGACTCAATAACATTATTTGTCATCACTAAAACCCTAAATACAACAATATTCCCCCTTTTTGATGATGTAAAATAATTGGCAAAAAGTAAAAGAAGAAAAAGAAAGACATAAAAAATTATGAACTTATGAAATTAATTATGTGAAAATTCTAAGATATTAAAAAACTATTTACAACTCTAAGACACACACTCTAAAACTATTTAAGATACTAAACTATGACTAGGAACAGAAACAAAGATCATCAAGAAACACAGTAGAGACAAGGAAAGTTTCAGAAATATTATTCAAGTGCCAATACATCTTCCCCCTTTTGTCATCATCAAAACTAAGTAGTGAAACATGCAGTACTAATAGAGTCAACAATCTTAAAGTTAGGCAAGTTGCTCTAACATACTATCTCAGAATATTAGCCATCCACACATTCCAAGAGTAATAAACACAAAAACAAGCACAAGAAAGCAGTAGAATATCATGAGCAGAGTTGAAAAAAGCAAAAGAGAAGAAGATGACAAATAGAGAAAGGAAAGATGCATAGATTAAACGTCTTGTGATTTCCACAAGAAAAAGACAAAAGAAAGTGCGATGCAATTGTTCGTTAAATATACACGCCGAAAATCAAAACATATAAAGTCTAAGGGAGAAGGGACTGGAACCACGGAAGCTCATGAATGGAAAAGGAGGCAGCAACAGTATCGATCTTGGAATAGATGTTGGAGGCACCCTTGTTCATAGCATGAAGAAGCTAATCATGCTGAACATCTTGATATGCAATTCGAGCCTCCAAAGCTTGCACCCTAGTGCCCAATAGAGCAGTTGAAGCTTGAATCTCCTTGAGTATCCATGCAGACCCGTAGCAGACATAATAGGAAAATCCACAGCGTGTGTAGCTGTTCCTAAAGAAGCTTGATGCTCCTCCAGATCAATCACGATCCCACTGACTGGGTTCCTCCTAGGTTCAGGCAGTCTCTTGCTATTCCTGACAGACTGCTTGACCCCCGATCCTACTTTATCTTCTCTCTTCCTCTTCCTAGCAGGCTTGGACTCCTTCTCCACCTTAACCTTAACCTCTTCAACCTCAAATCCCAACACACCACCATGAACTCTTAAACTTAGGTGGGAGAGGGTGTCTTTGGTTAGATAATTCTCCGGTTCTAGGAAAAAAGAGGGTTTGGAGGGTAGTTTAATCTTGCACTTCTTTAAGATTATGGTAATAAGATTTCCATAATCGATGCAAATTTTGTGGGTGATGCAATGATTAAGGTGAGTTATGATTAGGGTAGGGAGATTTATGTGGATGTTATTGGCTAGGCAATACATTAGAGAAAGGTCAAGTTGATTGTCTTGGGTTCTTTTTGAGGTGCGAGGAACAAGGAACCGCCAACTAGTTGAAAAAGTAATTTGTGAGAAGGCTTTAGGACCTTTTGGTCCATAGACATGTCAAAGGGATGGCCACCAAAAAAGATTAAAATTTTCTCAATTTTGGCCCCAACCATATTTAATTTAGCCTTCCCCTTCACATATTTCTCGTACCCTGCAGCAGGTACATGGAACCACTCACTCAGTTTTTTGTTCATCAAACTGAACCATATTACCCCCCAACAACACTTATATTAGCATTGACAAACTTGGAACAAAATTCGGTCATCTCGTTTTCATACAACCCCTCATCAACACATAAGATACGCGACCACTTTTGAAATTTAACTATTTCAAGAAATTTCGTCCACTTAACTTTCTTGCACCAAACCAAATCCACACAAAAACCAATCAAAAATTTTGAGGATTTCGACTTTTTACCTCTTTTCGTGGGAATTTTAATTGCCCTTTCTACTTCTTCTTCATCCTGAATTTCATCTTCCAATTGCTTGGAAGAAAGTTCCAATTCCAGTGATTTTTCCTTGCATGCAGAGGACTCTTGACTTAAGACCTCTGTTTCATTCTCGCTTTCATCATATTCCATAAGAGGCGAAGTTTTCTCTTGTGGAAGAGGAATACTTTTGGTGCTTTAATTCTTTAGAGCCATAGAAATTAGGGTTTTTGAGAAGAGGGATAGTAGATGAGAAGTTTCGGATGTGATGAGATTTTTTAGAGTGAGTAGTAGGAACAAGTAATGATGGGATGGAGGGAAGTGTTTATGAAGGTGGCTTTTATGCGTGTATAAAGAGGGTTCATTCAATGTGGTGCTTTCCTTTTTTCTTAGACATTCAATTTTTCAAATGGGTATGCATTTAAAATTTTCGAACCAATGCAACATATGAAATGTGAATAAGAAAGTGGAAATTCGGAAAAATAAAGAGAGAAGAAAAATAAAATAAAATAAAAATTATGAGAAAAAATAAAAGAAAATTAATGAAGAATATTTGAACTCATGCTTATGATATCGTTTAACTTAGTTGTACAAGTATTATATAATTTTCTCAAAGTACTAGTGAGGACACTAAGGGAAATATTATGAGACTAATGTGAGTTCTCAACCTTAATTAAGGTCTATGAATAAAATTCATGAAAATTGTAGGACACACTTAGTAATGAATATTACTTAGCGACATAAATATAAAGGCATTTGTATATTATTCTGATCATCCCTAGTTCCAAGCGAATCTTTTCAGATCTATTTCTATAAAGAAGCTTGGTCAAGATATCTGTAATTTGGTTCTCAATAGGACAAAATTCTACTTTTACAAGACCTTTTTCAACATAGTCCTTCAAGGAATGAAGTCTAATATGAATATGCTTAACCCTAAAATGATGTACTAGATCTTTAGAGATACATATTGCACTTGTGTTATCACATAAAATAGGAACGCACTTATATTTAATGCCAAAATCACGTACCTGTTGTTTAATCCACAATACCTGGGAACAACAAGGAGCTACTGCTACATACTCGGCCTCAGCTGTTGAGAGTGCAACAATGTTTTGTTTCTTTGAACTCCAAGAAACAAAGCTTGTTCCTAGGAACTGAGCAATTCCAGAAGTGCTTTTGCGATTTACCAAGTCCCTAGCATAGTGCACATGAGAGTAGCTAACTAGATAAAATGTGTCACTTCGAGGATATAACAAACAAAGATCATCACTTCCTTTCAAATAACTAAGAATTATATTGACTGCTGTCAAATGAGATTCTTTTGGATTTGACTGGTATCTAGCACACAATCCAACACTAAACGAAATGTCAGGTCTACTAGTAGTTAGATAAAGTAAAGATCTAATCATACCTCTGTATTTTTCTAATCTACAACTTTACCACTTTGATCCTCATCCAACCTTGTTCCTGTTCCCATAGGAGTATGTTTGGTCTTTGTGTGTTCAAGTCCATACTTCTTAAATAGTTCCTTCACATATTCTTGCTGATGGATCATTGTTCCTCTTTCAGTTTGCTTGATTTGCAAACCAAGAAAGAAGTTCAATTCTCCCCTCATGCTCATTTAAATTCAGTACTCATTAGATCAGCAAATTCCTTGCAAAGACATTCGTTAGTAGCACCAAAGATTATTTCATCTGCATGAATTTATACTACTAGAATGTATGTTCCTTTAGCTCTTTTAAACTCATGTGAAAGTAAGAATTTTTAAAGTCTTTCATACCAAGATCTAGGAGCTTGTTTCAACCCATAAAGAGCTTTATCTAGCTTATAGACATGGTTTGGAAGATCAGGGTTTTCAAATCCGAGAGGTTGTTCTACATAGACATCTTTCATTAAATATCCATTCAGGAAAGCACATTTAATGTCCATTTGGTACAACCTAAACCCCATAAATGCGGCAAATGCAATCAGAATTCTAATGACTTCTATCCTAGCAACAGGAGCAAAGGTTTCATCGAAATCAATACCTTCTTGTTGATTGTACCTTTAGCTACAAGTTTGACTTTGTTCCTTATGATTGTTCCATGCTCATCCAGCTTGTTCCTGAAGACCCATTTCAGCCCAATCACCTTTAGGTTCTTAGGCTTGGTCTCAAGATGCTAGACCTTGTTCCTCTAAAACTCATTCAGTTCCTCTTGCATGGCATTTATCCAGTCAGACTCTAGTAGGGCTTCATTATGATCTCGAGGTTCTGTCATGGACAAAAAGGCTTGGAATGCACATAAGTTTTTAAGCTGGGATCTTTTCTGAGTTCCCTTCTCAATATCACTTATGATCAACTCCAATGGATGGGATTCTAGGTGCTTCCAAGGTTTTGGATCAAACCTTCTTGTTCCTGTTCCTTCTGCTTGAGGTTCTTCTGTTGATTCATTCTCTGGATGCAATTCCTCTTCCTGTGCTTCTCCATCAGGAGTTCCTTCATCTGCCCGTTCCCCTTGAGGATTAGGATCAGGAACATTCATCTCTTTTTCAGGAATATGCTTTATGTTGGTACGTGTAGGAGTTAGTTCTTCATCAAAGTTGATTGACTATTCAGATCGAGTCAGTCCAATTTCAAAGTCATTATCATAACATGGTTCCTGCAGAGAGTTATTAGTTTCATCAAAGATAATGTGGAGACTCTCCTCGGCACACATTGCTCTTTTATTATAAACTCTATAGGCTTTATAATTAATAACATATCAAATAATAACCGCCTCATCACTTCTAGCATCAAATTTCCCTAAGTTATCTTTACAATTGTTGTGCACAAAACATCTACATCCAAAGACTCGAAAATAAGAGATATTGAGTTTTCTTCCTTTGAGAAGCTCATAGGGGGTTTTCAAGGTAATAGGTCTCAGCATGACTATGTTGATGATATAGCAAGCTGTGTTGACTGCCTCTGCCCAAAAGTTGTTTGGAAAATTGCTGGCTATTAGCATTATTCTAGCCATGTCCTCCAGAGTAAGATTTTTCCTGTCTACCATGCCATTATGTTGTGGGGACCTAGGAGCAGAGAAGTTGTAATCTAATCCTTCATTGCTACAAAAATCATCAAACTTGGAGTTTTCAAACTCCTTACCATGGTCAGATTGTAAATGTTTCAATTTAAAACCACTTATCCTTTGAATTCTTTTAGCAAAGGTCACAAATTCATCAAAAGTTTCATCTTTGCTATGAAGAAAAATAACCCAAGTGTATCTTAAAAAATCATCAATTATGACTAATACATATCTCTTACCTTATCTTCTTTGGACTCGTACAGGGCCACATAAGTCCATGTGAATCAATTCAAGTGGACTTTGTGTACTTAACATCTTCTTTGGTTTAAACGAGGATCTAGCTTGTTTTCTTTTTCGCACATGCGCCACAAACTTCATGATTTGAGACCTTGATAAGTCCTTACCACTTAGCTTGTGAATCAAGGTCATAATTGCATGACCACAGGAGTGGTTCGTCATCTATCGCACTTAGACAAGTCAGATTGTTCCTGGGAACCATGTCCATGTCAACAACATAAGTGTTTCCCTTCCTAGTTCCTTCCAGAATCTTGGTACATGTACCTAAATCACTTACTACACAACATTCATTAGTAAACTACATATTGTTCCCCTTGTCACAGAATTAAGAAATACTAAGTAAATTATGTTTCAAACCCTCGATCAAAAATACATTATCTATGGAATATGACTGAGATTTTTCATCCTTACTTACAACTACTATGTTACCTGTAAGATTGTCTCCAAATGTCACAGTTCCTCCTTCATATACTGAAAGTGAGAGAAATTTTGTTTTGTCCCCTGTCATGTGCTGCTATCGAGGTACCACAGGTTGTTCCCCTCACTTTAGCTTGTATCCAGAATAATTAGTTAGTTGTAGGAACCCAGTTTGACTTGGGTTCCTCTGTTGGGCTTGAGTTCCTTTTAACTTTCCACACTTGTTTAACTAAGCAAGTGTTCTTTTCAATGTGTTGTTCTATGGTGGAACAGTCAGATCAAGTGACCATTGTTCTCATAGTAAGAACATATTCGGTTGCTTGGCAGATCAACATATTTTTTTTATTTATTTTTCTTCTTATGATTGAAACCTAGTCCGTTTCTTCCTTGATTTTTATATTTTTGAATCTAGCTAACTAGATCAAGAAGTTTTGTTCCTGAAGATTCCAATTTCCCTTTAAGTACCAGATTTTCATTTAAAACATAATCATATTCAGATTTCAATTTCTCGAAATTTGTTATGGTATTTTTAGGTGAACTGGTTCCTTCAGGAAGAAATAGTTTCAATTCCGCTATCTCCATATTGAAGTAGTTTTCATTTTTAACCTTTTCATATGCTTCTTGAATACGTCGGTTTTCATCAAACACTTCAAAGAATCGTTCCTAATACTTGAGTTTAATGTTTTAAACCAGTTTGAATGTTCTTTGGAGACTTCCAAGGCTTTGTCCATATTCTCCTCTCTAATGCAGATTGCCTTATAATCATCCAAAGTTCCCAAAAGCAATTTTATAAGTTGGTTCTTCTTAAGTTCTGATAACTCTTCTTCAATAACATTAATACATACCTTGTTGTTTGGTAAGTCCTCTTCATCATCTGTCTTTGCCATGAGACATAGATGAGTTATTTTTTCTTCAGGCTGTTCTTGCTCCTCATCGGAGTCAAATTCCCCCAGGCTGCAACCATAGCCCTTCTCATTTCAATTTTTGAGAAAGGCTTTTGTTCTTCCTTCCCTTTCTTCTTGCATTTTCCTTTTCCCTTATCATTCTCCCAAAATGGACACTCCTTAATAAAGTGGTCAGGACCTCCACATATATGGCAGCTTAGCTTTGAGGGCTTTCTCGCGCTCTTCCCTTTGTAGTTCCTATTAAAGAACTTCTTGAACTTTTTCACGATCAATGCCGCTTCCTCGTCATCCGTTTCTGAATCATCTTGTTCTTCATACTTGAGGGCCAAAGCTTTAGGTCTACTAGGATCAGGCTCATGAGTTCCTAGGTGCAACTCATGAGTCAACAAGGAACCTGCAAGTTGCTCGACATCAAATGTGGTGAAGTCCTTAGTTTCTTGCAAAGCTGTTACTTTTGCCATCCATTTGTCATTATGTGGGAGACTCCTTATGACTTTTCAAACCTCTTCCTTTGGAGTGATAGCCTTTCCTAGAGAGTCAAGCACATTGATAATATTGGAGAATCTAGTGAGCATATATTGAACTGACTCTTTTGGTTTCATCCGGAACAACTCATATCTGTGCATGATCATGTCTACTTTTGATCTCTTAACTTCGCTTGTTCCTTCGTGAGTAACCTGTAGAAGTTCCCACATTTGCTTGGCCGATTTGCATCCCATGATTCTATTGTGCTCATGGGGACCAAGACCATAGTGGAGAATCTTTTTGGCTAGATTACTCATCTCCATCTTATCAAAGTCCTATTTGTTATATTTTGAGAGAGATTTAGGAACTGACTCGCCTTTTTCATCCTTCTATGTGACTTCAAAGTCACCGATTTCAAATAAATCTCCATACTTAATAGTTTTCAGCCTTAATGTAGATTTCCATATGGTTCTTTCAATATGGATAATGCTTTCCATTGAACATAGGCGGGCGTTGGGTGGAGTAACCTTTGTCTAATCTTTCTTCAGTAGTGCTCATGATTACCATGTACTAGCTCCTCGGTGTTAACTGATTTTGGAGGAACCGTGCTCTGATACCAATTGTTATTCAAGTATAAACACTAGATAAACTACAAGAGGGGGCGATTTGTAGTTGGGAAGATTTTCAAACTTTTACGAATAAACTAATTTGAAAGCTAATAAAGAGAAATGGCAATAAGGAAGAACACATGAAGATACTCTTTACGAGGTTCTCTTCCTCAATTCTTTAGGAAGAAACCTTGCTCTTTTATTTATAATAGTTCTTACAAATTATTATAAATCTATCCTCACTTAGTTTCTCTAGAAATCAGTTCCCAGTCACCTTGTTCCCCCTGAACACGTGACTTTCCTCACTTGACTTCACTATATGTCTTCTCTTTCTCTCTTCTCTTTCTCTTTGTCTTTTCTCTCTCTTGAATACAAGAAATATGTTCTCTCAACCCACACTCGAAAAGTATTACAATAATTGCTTGAAGAGTAATAACCGAAAATAAACTTTCTTATAAAATTTACAATAAATCTTGAAAGTGTTTATTTATTCTGGTTCATTGGTGAGCTATATATAGAAGACTACATCAACTCCTAATTTTTCTCCACTAAGCAGACATGGGTATTAGAAGTGACCATGATGTAATCGTTGTTGGAGTCACACTATCCACGATCTTCTCCAACTTAATCTGCGCACAACTCCATGCATAATTATTATCCATCTTTTAATGTTTAGCGTGAGCATTTTGTTGAGGCTGGATTAATGGAAGTTTGTTAGATCTTCCAAGATTCTAGGAGCTGACTGGTCAGTTGGTTTTCAGTCTCCCTAGAACTTAGGAATAGCAGTTTGTTTGTTATTTACTTCCTCCTTTGTAGCTCAGTTTGTTGTACCTTGTTATTTCCATATTTTCAGCGTGTAATCTACACGCAAGCAACAAGGATATACTCTCTCTAATATCATGGAGATACAAAATAATATTCCATGTTATTAGGTTAGCAAATTATAACATACAATATTTCGAACATAGGAAGTAATTTATTTATTTAATTTTGCTAGGTTAAACTCATAACCATTTCTCCACAAGTTATAATTAAATAAATTACACTCAAGACAATATAAAAATTAATTCGAAGTTACCCAATTAATTTCCTAGACTCAACTTATTTTCCTAAACTCAATAACATTATTTGTCATCATTAAAAGCGTGAATACAACATAAGGGTATTTTAAGTAATTTCACCCTCCAAAACTTACTAAATAAGGAAACAAAAAAAAGTGTTGCATTTATTTTGAAACATCCCTAAATGAAAAGTGTTGCATATATTATGAAACGGAGGAAGTGCATTATGACACATTACAACATTTTAACAATTTTAGTATAGATTATGTGAATTGTTTAATAAATACAACAAAAAGTATTCACAAAAAAAATTGTTCATTTTGCAGGGATCTAAAAGCAAGTGTAATAGAATAAATGAAAGTAGGAGTTTTATTTGATAAGGATATTGAAGAATACATATCTAAGACGAGATTTTAAAAATGAATATGTTCTTTTAAAAAATATTATATAATCACATGTTTTAAAAAAGAATGTTTTATATATGAAATGTCTTGTTTTGGCAGAGGAATATTTTCATGACAAACAAACTATTCTAAGTTCTTTTAAAACAAAAACTCTAAGTTCTATTTAAAAATATTTGTTTAGGTTGTGGACATAATGTATCATATGTCTCTAATAATAAAAGATCATACGCATAATGTGATTGTAGTATTAGAAAAATATATTTATTTATATATGGTGTCAACATTAATTTGGATATCAAATGTTTTCTAGTTATTATATTAATTTAGTATTTTTTTTTAAAAAAAAGGTAAGATGAAATCCCTTGCAACGAAGGGAAAAATTGGGAATCTCTCCTTGCAAGGGGTGAGACTCGATCCCTTGACTTCTGGGATCGGAGGTGATGCCAATACCACTAGGTTATCACCTGGCTCACATTAATTTAGTATATACTATATCAATATATACCCATTCTCTAGAGGTTTTCTACCTTTTTCGAAAATGTAAGCACCTATACACACATTCCAAGGACTGGACCTTTTTTTATTTTTTGATGCATATTTATATTGTCACCAGGATTAGAAAGAAAAACAAATTTAGTTAGAAGCCTCGATTTTCCAGGCTATATAATTATTCTCATATGAGAAAGCCAAACAAACATAGATATCTTCTAAACCTAACCCTCCTTTTATGGTAAATTTTCTATATATTGCAACATCTTTTAGATTTTATTATTATTGCATTGAAAGTTGGCAATCATCCTTTGTCTTCTCTGGTAAATTTATGAATCATCCTCTTTTTAGTTTTATCGTATTGCAAGTATTTCATTTGAATCATTCATGGAGAGGTTCTTTCTTTGCTTTCCATTACTATAAATTGTTTGTATGTCGTATATGAGTCTCTTATTTTATTAATTTCTTTTCTTGACAATGGGAAGTTATTATATTCAAAAAAAAATTAGTTCAGAAATTAGTAAAATTTCAATTAATATGTTTGGTAAAGTGGTGATGGTGTGTCTAATTGCAAGGTAAAGAAAGGGAAAATCCATTCTGGAAAAAAATTGGTGGTAATTTAGAAATGGAAGGAGAAGGGGAAGAATTATTTTCATCAACATCACCTACAGGATCTGATAAAGTGAAGTTATTTTGTAGTCATGGAGGCAAAATTTTACCATGCCCTTCTAATGGTATCCTCAAGTATGTTGGTGGTGAAACTCGTGTTATTGGTGTTTCCCGCCCCATCACTTTCTCAGGCATGTTTGACTTCTCCCTATCTCTCTACTTGAAGTTTTCATCTTTTATCATGGCATTTATTTCATATTAAGTAATTTCGATTAAATTTTCATATTTTAGCTCATGACGACATTTCATTATCATAATGTTCATTTTTAAGCGCCTATGCCCAATACCAATTGCTATTATTTATCCTTATTGTAATATGAATCATCAACTATTGTTTTCCCTAAAATAATTTGGTAACAAAAACTAAAACAATAATATTATGAGTTTGAAGTCATTGTGAACTTAGCTATTTATGGTAAATTATATTTCAAAAAATAAATGGGAAAGATTAACATGTAAAATTAATTTAAAGGATATAGCAATAATTGCTTTTGTAACTTGCATTTTGACTTTTCAACACATATATATGAAGTTTCCATTTCACCAAAGTACTAATGTATGCTTAGTTAAGGGTAATTGTTAGTTAACAACAAAAAGTGTGTAAAGAAAGAAATAAATAGTATTATGCTACTATTATATATACTGGATGGACCTTAGCCTCTTATAGAAAAAATTAGGAATTTTAAAAAGAGGAATTTGATTGTCAATAGACTTCTGATAATGCAGAGGCTAACCAATAATTATGGTTAAGTGTTTATACATGTTTATCCTTTTGACAAAACTCTTGCAAATATTTGTATAGCTAGTTGTATACTTGCAAAAAAAAAAAAATGATTTATGTATATAGCAATGTGCGCTATCTCTCTTTTACTCAATAAAAAGTCCCAAAGTTGGATAAAAAAGGTTCAAGAGTATGATGATAGATTGAATATTATTTTATGAAGTTTTAGATAAAATTAATTTTGAAAATGCTCTCACTCAATAAGCGTCTTCCAAACATTTATTAGAATATTGAAAACCAATAACAAGATAATGATGATTGATTCTCCTAATATGACATAAATTGTGAAACCTGTAGATGCTTGTAGTTGGTTCATGAAAGCTATCTACAAAAACTTAGGGCTTGTACAATATTATATTGCAAGGTCTCTAGTAAATGTATCCACGTGGCTAGTTTCTTTCATTGTATAATACATAAAAGTCTCATTCTCTCCCCTCAAAAAAAAAAAAAAAAAAGTCTCATTCTCTTACGAGCCAACAATTAAAAGTTTTCCATGAGTTGCAACCCATATCTTTAACCAAACAAAAATTTGAAATCAACTTCATAACATATGATTTGTATAAGCTCTTCGTTAGATAATGTAAACTCTTCAAATTTGGAGTGTTGTATATTGATCATATATATAGGCTACATAGGTGTTAGTTCTAAACATATTAGAAATCCTAATCAGAAAAGGGTAAATAATCCTAATGCTATACAAATAATATATCGCTTAATATGTGGAGAAAATATCATAAATATATTCTCTATCACACCCCCGCAGTCATAGCGTGAGGAGGATGTATGTTGAGACTGGATTTTAAATCCATGAAAAGTTGCTGACGGAGGCCTTTGGTGAAAATATTTGCAAACTGATGAGTAGGCACATGAAGTACTCGAACCTCACCCAATGCAACCTTTTCACGAACAAAATGAATATCCATTTCATTATGTCTTGTCCTTTGGTGTTGTACCGGGTTGTTGGATAAATAAATAGCACTTACATTATCACAATAGACGGGTGTGGCCTGACGAAGAGGGCAATGCAACTCAAGAAGTAGGTTACGAAGCCAACATGACTCAGTAACAACATCAGCAACGCTTCGATACTCTCTTCTCCACTAGATCTAGATAATGTTGCCTGACGCTTCGAGGACCAAGAAATAGGGTTATCCCCTAAAAAACAGCAATATCCCGAGGTAGAACGACGAGTGTCAGAACACCTCCCCAATCAGCGTCAGTATAAGCACTTAAGCGCAGAGAAGTAGAAGGATATAAATGTAACCCATTATCAATAGTGCCCCGAATATATCACAAAATGTGTTTTAATGCATCGTAGTGAGGTTTCCAAGGGTTATGCATAAAAAGACATACCGGCTAGACCGCATAAGCTATATCAGGACGAGTAAAAGTAAGTACTGAAGAGCAACTGCCAAATTGCGGTATTTGGTGGGGTCCGAAAACTTAGGACCAGAATCAGCACTAAGTTTGGACTTAGTGTCAATAGGAGTGGCTACGGGTTTACACTGACTCATGCCTGCCCACTCTACAATTTCCTGGGCATACTTCTGTTGGGAGAGAAGCATGTAAGATGGAATCCTCGTAACAGTAATACCCAAAAAGTAACTAAGAGGACCTAAATCAGACATAGGGAACTCACTTTTTAATTGCGTGATGATGCATTCACGCAAACCATCAGAAGAAGTAGCTAAAATAATTTCATCAACATAAAGAAGCAGCTAAGCCATATCACTACCCCGACGAAAAGTGAACAGAGATGAGTTACTCTTAGTGATAGCAAAATACAAATGTAGAAGATAATTTGCAAACCGTTAGTATCATGCCCGGGGGTCTTGTTTGAGGCCATATACGCCTTCTTGAGGCGACAAACATGAGTGGGCGTTGTACGATCCATAAAACCTAGGGGTTGATGCATATATATAGTTTCTCTCAAATCACCATGAAGAAAAGCATTTTTTACATCAAGATGATGAACAGACCATTTACGAGGCATAGCAAGACTGAGAACGGTGTGAATGGTTTGTGGCTTGACAATAGCACTACCTCTTGAGACCTGCCATCACAAAGGAGACGAGCTTTGTGCCTTTCAAGGTCACCATTAGACGTATAATTTATAACGAAAAAGCCACATGCAATTAATAATATTCACCTCCGGAGGCCTAGGAACTAACTCCTATGTTCCTGTTTTTATTAAAGCACTATATTCATCTTGAATCGCCGCCTTCCAATTTGGATCAGTCAAGGGTAATTTGTGAAATTTAGGATGGGTGATTTATGTGGATTTGCAATAGGCGAGGTAATGGTTAAGCCATATTTGGGTCTGGGTTTAAAAATACCATGTTGGCTACGAGTAATGGGCCGTGAGGACGGTGGTGGCGCTAGTTTTGTGGGTATAATGGGCCGCATGCCTCGTAGGGGAGGAGGCGTGCAGGGAGAGCACTAGGCTGAAGGTAGGGGTGATTCATGGCCCAAATAAGTGGAAAGAGGGACTAGTGAGACTTGATGTATAAGCGGGCCAGCAGGGGAGACAGAGGAAGGAGGCCTGGGTGCTGACGTAGCTTGAAGAGGAGTATGCGGCTGCGGGTCAAAGGGGTTGTGGGTCTGGGCGGTGGGACTAGGGGGATGATGCATGAGGAAATGAGTCAGTAGTAGGAATTCTCATCCTGGCCTAAAAAGTTGTGTGTTTTAAGGCTATATTTGTCTAAATTGGCATAAGGGAAAATGTTTTCATGAAACGTGACATGTCTAGAAAAGAATATTTTATTTGTGGACACTTCCAAGCATCGATATGATTAGGGGGTAGCCTAAAAACACACAAGGGGTAGATCTAGGAGCTAGTTTGTGAGATGTCGAGGCCGTGAGATTGGGATAATATAGACAACCGAAAACCCAAAGATGATCATATACGGGGTTTTCCTAAAAAGAGCCTGAGTGGGGGTCATGTTTTTGTGAGTTTTAGTAGGTAAAAATGTGTTGGAGATATGATGCAGTCTCAAGAGCATGATTCCAAAAGGATGGTGAAAGTGAGGCGTGAACAAGAGAGTGCGAGTGACATTATTAAGGGTGCGGATCATTCGTCCGGCTTTGCCATTTTGCGAGGATGTGTGAGGACAAGAGAATCTGAATAATGTTAAATGCACTCAATGTTTTAGTATTAGAATCATTAAAAGAAAGACTAGCATAATTCCCAATAGGACAAGATTTGTAGAAATTAGAGTCATGTTCCTTATTACAATCTCTGAAATTATGATTTCTAAAAAAGCTTAAAGAAAAGTCTCCCGGATGTCCTAATCGATCTTGCCAAGTGGAGGGAGAGACAGTGGTGAGAGCACTAGCAAGACATGTAGAAGGTTGAATGGGTGTGGTGACTGGATAGAGGTCTCCCGAACTATTGGATCTCTTGATAAGTTTTCCTGTGTGAAGATCCTTAACAGAAAAACCATATGGATCAAATTATATAGAAACTGAATTATCAGAAGTAAATTTACGCACTGAAATCAAGTTTTGAATTATTTTTGGGGAAACGAGAACATCACAGAGGGCTAATTATTTATTGGGTAAGATAGTATGACCAAAACCAGTGACTGGGATGCGGTGAACATTGCCAACAAGAATATGATTATTAGTGCTTAAATCAAAAAAGGGTAAGAGAGTAGCTGAAGTATGTGTCATTTGAGAGGTAGTGTTGGACATATACCACTCATCATCAAGAATCAACATTCCACGGGACAAGTATGCTTGGGAAAATTCAGTAGGAGACATAAGGGGGTTGTTGTGGGATGGCCCATTGTAATTGGATTGTTGCTGAGGTGTAGTGGGTCGAGAAACTTGGCCAAAAGTGCTACAAGGCCCAACAGGAGTTGTTAGGTAGGGACAAGGTGGTATAGCCCAGCCTTGTTGTTGTTGCCAGGTCTGAAAGGCTGATATAGCTATTGTGGGCTTGGCTAGCCGAACTACCAACATTATTAGTAGATAGACCGAAGGAAAGAGCACCCTGATTATGTTGATTGTGTTGTTATGGGTGCTGCATGCCACGACCCCGTCCTCTACTACGGCCACCCTTACCGCCTCTCCCACGGTTGCCACGCCTTGTGCCGCTGCCACGTCCCTGATGATGTGGTGGTTGTTGTGGTGGCGCGGCCACAGTGGTGGTAGTGGTGGAGTTTTGAGTTAACAAAACTTGCCCAGTATGCTCCTTGTTTTGTCTAAGTGATTCTTCCAATAAGATGCGAGAGCGGGCTTCATCAAAAGACAGTATTGGTTTGGTCTGGGTAATGGACTGAGCTACAAGATCGTAATCGGAATCAATGATCCCAACACATAGATGAAGCACCAAGGCACGTCCGGAGACGGGACGATCAACGTTGAGAAGTTGATCTTTTAAGTCTCTCAATTTCTGACAGTAAGCAGATACATCCGGAAAATTTTGATAAACAGTGATTAAATTGGTTTTCAAGATAGATGGCTCTCATGTCTTTATTATCTTGAAAAATATTTTTAAGTCTATCCCAAGTTTCTTCTGTCGTAGCATCAGTGTATAATATGGTGTTGCGGAGATCAGAAGTTACGGTGTTGTAAATCCACTTTTGCACAATTGAATCAAGGCGGTTCCACTATGCTGAGGTGACATCTGTAAGACGAGGAGAGTCGGGATCAATATGATCGATCACATTACATGAGTGACAGTGAATTTTAAATATTTCGATCCAACTACCATGATTTGATTTTTCACGATCCAGAATCTTATGGACTTCATTACGGATGTTGTTAATTGCATTAGCGGGGTGATAATCATTAGAGGGAGGTGGTTGTGGTGTTTTGGAGGGCTCAGCCTCTGTTACAACCATGGTTATAATAATACGAGAAGGGGAATAGGACATGTAGTCAACTGTAAAAGATGACAAAAAGCCAAAGAGAAAGTAGGTGGAAGTATGGAGTCAACACAAATTGATGATGATGCAACTAATTGTGAGGTAATTGAAGGTTATATGCTATGTTCAGTTCACCTTATTTTTGCTTATTTCAGATCTAATCAGATGAGATTAGAAAAAATAAGTTCAGATCAGATCAGTTCAGATTTTGCTTTTATTTAAAAATCATTATATCTTTCATAACATATTAGTAAAAATTATAATAATTGAATATTAATAAAGTACTCATTGAAACGAATCAAACAAGACCCCACATGACTATATTTTTTCTTATATATTGAGAAAAAACTAAAAAATAAGATCTTGTAATCAGATCAGTTCAGATCAGATCTGATCAGAAAAAATAAGTTCAGATCAAGATCAGATAAGTTCAGATCAAAAAATTTCAGGTGAATTAAACATAGCCATAGTCGAAAGATAAAAAAAAGTAGATCTTTAGGAAAATTTTGTGGAACCTTAAAAGAACTTAAGCTCAGCTACCATGTTGGATAATGTAAAACTCCTCAAATCTGGAGTGTTGTATATTGATCATATATATAGGTTACATAGGTGTCAGTTCTAACCATATTAGAAATCCTGATTAGAAAAGGATAAATAATCCTAGAGTCCATTTTCGAAGAGACGGTCTCACGTTAATGTTAACATGAGACCAACTGATTTCATGTTAGCATCACTCGCGTTCATCAAATCAGCAGCAGAATTAGTTAAGCGGTTGGACCTATTAGTTATGTTAACCTTAAATTGCTTATGAATAAATTATTTAAGCGATAAATTATATATTAGTTAAGTAGTGAAGTATATTAGTTAAGCATTGAAGTATATTAGTTATATCATAGAAACCAGATTATAATGCATTTTACTAATAACTAAAAACCATAGATCTTAACCTTACAAATATAACCATTAATTCAACTAAAAACCATAACTATTAAACTTACAAATATAACAATTTATCCAGAATCATAATTATAACTAATAACATGAAAGTTATAACTAATAACCTATAAACAATTACTAATAACTAAAAACCATAACTATTAACCTTACAAATATAACTATTTACCCTGTTGCATAGCTATGTACCTGGAAACGATGACTAATCACCAAAAAATCATAACTACTGACCGGAAAAAATATATAATTTTCTACCTAAAAGCTGCAACTCATAATAAGAGATTCATTAGAGTTTAGACCCATTGATAGAGGGAAACAAAGAGCTTTGAGAAATTCTCATCAAGATTGAAGAAATCGCAAAAAAATGACGTTATATAGTTGAAAGATTCATATGTTCAAACAAAAAAAAAAAAAAAGAAAGGGACGTAGGCTTCAGAAAGAAATGTAAGTTGGGAGGAGAAGGAAATAGAGGAGAGAGAAATGTGAGTTGGTAGAAGAGATGGACATAGAATATAGAAATTAGAGTTGGCAGAAGAGAGAGAAAATATAAATGAAGGGGAAAATGAGATGATTTTACTAGCATAACTAATAGATCCAAGCACTTAACTAATACACTTCGGTGCTCAACTAATTCATCCAAAAGTAATTTAAGGTTAGTATAACTAATAGTTTCAAGCGCTTAACTAATACAATTGTTGATATGATGCACGCGCGTGATGTCAGCATGACATCAGTTGGTCTCATATTAACACTAATGTGAGACCGTCTTTTATAAGAATTTGTGATAATCCTAATGCTATACAAATAATATATCCCTAAATATGTGGAGAAAATATCATATATATATTCTCTATCACTCCTCAATATCTTTAGGGATTGTTTGATTCCAATGATTTTGGTATGAGGTATGGGTTTAAAATGAGCAAAACTCATACCTAGTGTTTGTTTAATATTTGATAAATTTATAACTCATACCTCAAACCCATAAGGTATGGAGTTTAGAAACCCAAGGGGGGAGGTGCGTTTGTGATATGAATACGGATGTACTTTAGTCGAGTTTTATGGAAAACTAAGAATCTTGAAAGAAAGACTGGATCTTTAGGGTTTTCTTTAAGTATTAAGGATAGAACAATTCGATCAAACACAAAGTAACTCACGAATTGGGTCTTGATTCACTCTCAAACACAAAGTAATTAAGTAATCAATCTTAAATCTCAAACACAAAGTAATTGATTCAAGGTTTGGAAATCACAAAGAAGTCCGAAAATTTTCACAAAGAAAATTAAAACTCTAATCTTATAAATCTCTATTAATCTCTATTATTAATGGCCGAAAATCTTGTATTTATAGTACAAGTTTTCTAAGCGTATTAAAACTAATAAATCTTAAAGATAACAACTAACAAACTTATCTATCTTTATCTTAAGGATAAAGACAAATAATAACCTATACTTATCACACGCCTATTCCTAATATAATTAGTAAAATAAGACTCCTACTTAGACTCGATGATAAGGAATTAGACTCCTAAGTATAATAGGATTCCTTTATCACTTAAATACTTAATTAAAATAAAACTCCTAATTTACATAGAATCCTAACAGAGCTAGAACTCTATATAACGACTTCTCTTTCATATCAAACTCCCCTTCTTGAAAAAAAAAAACTTGTCCTCAAGTTTTGTCATAGCCAAGCAATCATCCATGCGCAAAATCCATGATCCATTAAAACAAGATCACGACTGGCAAACAATAGGAGAGTACACGAGATTGTGTGACTTGGATTACCAATATTTACCGTAGGATTTGAATAGCGGCATATGGTGGTACCCAACACGTCTCTGGCGCCTTGGGCGTACCTGGGGTATCAATAGGTGTACATGGGGCAGCAACGATCAGACCTTTAGTGGTGGTAAAAACCAAAGGTGCAATTGGTAAATTTTCTTGAATGTCAAAGGATGGATATTGGGGAGTGGGACAATTCAAAGATTCAAGCTGTAAGGTAAGTTGAGCCGAAGAAGGAACTATAGGAACCGAATCCTCCAAAGATACCTTCTCTTCTTCAAGCAATCGTGCAAAGAACAAGGCATATTCTTCCTTAGATACGTATTCTTCATTGGGGCATTGATGTATCTTTATTGTTTCTTCATGTTGTTTCTCTTGAAGTTGAACCAAGTCATTCAAATCTTGAAGTGTCTCCATGAGTGTAGCCAAGTTTTCTTTTTCCTTTTGTTGCCTCTCAAGTTCCTTTTTTCTTGTTTCGTTTCTTTGGACATACCTTCGAATAGCCAATTCATTTTCATAAATGCCTCTTTCCGTCTTTGTTAGCTTAGAATAAGTCAAGAGATCTACTAAAATATCAATAGACTCTTCAAGACTAAGTTTATTAATGGCTTTAATAGTTTTATACCAATCATCCATAATTTTGTGTCAAAATAGTCCATTAAAAACTGTCCATCATACCCATGCAATTTAAAGATCGAAAATTCATGAAATATAACTCAAAATTCAATGAAATTTTGTCAGGATGTAGTCCTATATGTTTTTAGCACTCGACCAAAATTTCACTCAAGAACTCCAATTATATCAACCACAACGACCACTTTATCCCAACCGTGCCAGATTCAATCGAAAATAGACCAATGAACAAAAACCGTCCCGAAACTATCCGAAACAATTTTCAATTCCCACGAAATTTTAGGACAGTAAACTAGACATATAGTACTCCAGTTTAGGCTTAAGAATAACCCAAACATTCGTTTCCAACTAGGAGAACGAAAATAAACAAAACGCACCTGGAAACTGTTTGAATCTGGATGAACAAACTGCAAGTTTTTTGAATTTTTTTCGACCAGCTCTGATACCACTTTGATATGAATACGGATGTACTTTAGTCGAGTTTTATGGAAAACTAAGAATCTTGAAAGAAAGACTGGATCTTTAGGGTTTTCTTTAAGTATTAAGGATAGAACAATTCGATCAAACACAAAGTAACTCACGAATTGGGTCTTGATTCACTCTCAAACACAAAGTAATTAAGTAATCAATCTTAAATCTCAAACAAAAAGTAATTGAGTCAAGGTTTGGAAATCACAAAGAAGTCCGAAAATTTTCACAAAGAAAATTAAAACTCTCATCTTATAAATCTCTATTAATCTCTATTATTAATGGCCGAAAATCTTGTATATATAGTACAAGTTTCCTAAGCGTATTAAAACTAATAAATCTTAAAGATAACAACTAACAAACTTATCTATCTTTATCTTAAGGATAAAGACAAATAATAACCTATACTTATCACACGCCTATTCCTAATATAATTAGTAAAATAAGACTCCTACTTAGACTCAATGATAAGGAATTAGACTCCTAAGTATAATAGGATTCCTTTATCACTTAAATACTTAATTAAAATAAAACTCCTAATTTACATAGAATCCTAACAGAACTAGAACTCTATATAACGACTTCTCTTTCATATCAGTTTGGCTCATACAATACCTCTAGGTATTAAATAGAAGAAAAAATATAATTCCTAAATAAAACCAAACACATGATATTAGGTATCAAGTCCAAACCTATACCACCTTGATTTCATTCTTGATTCCAAACCCATACCACTATATGAACCAAACGCCCCTTAAAGGGTTGAAGAAGGTTTCAATAATATTTGCATGCTTACATTTTACTCCCCCCGTTTTTTTTTTTTCTTGTTTGGAATCAAGGAAGAAACTAATGCAACTTAAAAAAAGGCAAGATTTTATAATTTTAAATAATATTAAATTAACTGGAAATAAAGATTGTTGCCCTTTTTTATTATTTTATGTTAGGCAACCAATCATACAAAAAATTTGAGGGGTAAAAGAGTAAATTAACTATCAACTAATGTGAACATATATACTGTTCTTTGAGTTAATCTATGCTAGACCACCAATTAGGCAAAAGTTTGAGGGTTAAACGGTAAAAAAAAAAATGACTACTAAATAGTGTGAACAAATTTATTGCCATATAAAGTAATATAAAATTTAATTCATAAATTATATTATTTATGGAAAGATTCAAAACAGGAATAACATATTTAAATTTCCTAATGGAGAATAGAGGAACAACAAAAGAAAACGAAGGGAATATAAGTTATAAACTGATTCTTATGTTTTTTTTAGGGGAAAACTGATTCTTATGTACTTGACTTTGTCTTAAAATTTTCATAAGTTAGCAGTCTGATTGTTATTGTTGATGTGGTTCAAAAAAAACAACGTGAGTGTATAATTAAAAGGTAATATATGTTTATAGGAAGTAATTCTGTTGTTTTTATTAGTTTTTTTCCCCTCCTTTTAGCCATATCCTTCTTGATTATACCTGTAACACGGGGATAAATTTAGTCATCTTTAAACCATGTGATATGATCATTCATAAGCATTTAGTTTGACAAGTTAATTTTTATTGTTGTCTTTATCTCTTTTAAAAGCACGTTGTTGAAGATATACGGGAAAAATTCACTCAATATAATTATTGCTTTTAGTTGAATTGTTTGATATGATTCATGGAAAAAAGAAACAATAGAGAAAACAAAACCATTATATTGTGTTCCGTTGCATATATGTTTCTTTTGTTTGTAATATTTTATACCACCATTTCCTCAAACTCAATCATCATAAAAATGGACTTGTGTAACTTATATGCATTAATTACTTATTTGCAGACCTTATGCAGAAGATCAATAATTTATTTAATGGGGAATATGTTCTCAAGTATCAAATAGCCATGGAGGATCTTGATTTTTTGGTCTCAGTGAAATCCGATGAAGATATTCGACATATGCTTGATGAATATGATCGCTTAGAACGAGAAGGGAATTTAAAGTTGCGTACCTATTTATTTCCTATCAAACCAACCTTGACAGAAAACCAAAACTCATTTTCAGTTCTTGGTCCGCATGCATTAGATCAACGCTTTGTTGATGCTATTAATGGCATAAGTCGTCCATTGAACTTTAACCCAAAACCTATGACAAACAATTATAGTATAAAGTCTTTTAGTCCTTCCCCTACCGAGGGTTCACCTCCCCAATCTATTTCTCCTCGTAATAGTACATCACATAATCCTTTTATACACCAAGAGAATTCTCTGATCCATAATCTTCACAACAAGTTTGTTCGTATGCACAAAGTACAAAGTTCACCTAATCTATTTACAAACAGTAATTATTGTTCGACTCAATATCATAATCATTGCCACCATGTTTATAAATCCCCTAATTCTGTACACCATGATGATCAAATACATAGCCACCAAGAATATCATTCACCTATGCAACAACAAGAATCTCATAATTTTAGTTATCAAGGGTATAAAGCTACTTCAATAAACCCTAAAGACAATCATAGGTATCCTTCTCCACAATATTTGGTTGCCAAGAATGACTATGTTAACTTTCCATTCACTCATAAAGCAAGTCACCATAACAATCCCTTCATAAGAGATCACCCGGGAAGTGGGGGCCGCAATAGGTGGGGCCACCTTGACCAATGTGCATCTTCTTCTTACAGGAGAAGTTAGCTTATTATGATAGAAGATTACCCTTCGTATAGTACAAGTGATAATGCATGGGACAATATAGATGATTTTCCTAAATATCCATATACGTATTCAAATATCTTGCCATTAGAATGTATTTGAAAGTAAGAATTAGGTGTTATAAATGATGTTACTATGATTATGCCTTTTCTTGCCTTTAAAGGCAGATGATATATGATATGATTCTTAGAAGATCTTTGTTGATGTTTTATTTAGAAGATTACTTGTATAAATTTTTTACAATTGATATTGAATATGGTTTCTTTGAGTTTTAAAAACATGCATTGGATATCATAATATATAGTCTGAATGGAAAAGGTAAGAAAGTTGAATTTTCAATAATCATGTTTAATGTCAATAAGCGCATTGGGAACTTCAATTCCACTTTAGCAGACCTCTTTGGAGTACACACAAACACATTATGCTTCATATTTGTTCCATTTTTTTGTTTTCCGATGAACCTCTTATTTGCTTGTCGTGTTTCAAAAATTGGCTCTAAAAGGTAAAAACATTAGATTTTTGGCAACATGATATTCTGCTCTCCTGAAAGATGATATCTTTTTGATTCATTATTTATGTTATGTGAGACATATATTTAAATTGTGAAATTATGTTATCTATATACTAGACTAGTTGTTTCAGTCTAGTACGGCCCGATGTGTTATTGTCCATATTTTCGACCTAGACTAATTATAGAACATTTCAAATTGTGGCATCTAAAAAAGCACATACAATGCATACTTGAAAATTTGATTGAATATTTTTGTAGAAAATATCAAATTTGATGCAACTCTTATTATATGTTCCATAGCCTAAGACTACATGTACTACAATGTGAGTATGCTTAATGAATATTGGTATGATATGGTGAACATCTCATAAAGGAAGCCTAAAATTGTGATAAGCATGATATTTCATTAGTAAGTTCTATATCATTATTAAATTATTTAGTTATTTTGTGCTTGTGATGAAATTTTTTTTGAACTAGGTTCAATGGTTTTGTTACAATTACAAGTTCAAGGGTACTTCTTGAACCAATAAGGTTAAAGTTGGAGAATTAAAGACCAAAAAGGAAATATGTATCTTGCTTGATTCTCATATTAGATAAAGGAAAAATGTTTTTGTTCCTTTTCTTTGGTTGGAGTTTTTGTGCAATAACTGTAACGCCCCGAAAATTCATAACCTTAATTAAACACAATTGCACATACTTGCAGCGGAAATGGAACTTAAGCATGTGGGATATGGCCCACTAATACAATGCAACCTTAAATAGTCCTTGATATCTATACATAAATACTCGACCCAAATAATATAATAATTTCTCCAACACCAGATACCGCTCACTTTCCCTTGAACAGTTCCTTATTAACAGCGCACTTGCAATGGCTATGCTCATACCTAAAACAGAAAACAAAACATCATGAGCCGAAGCTCCATACTACCCTAACAGCGTAAATTCATTTCAATTCATTTTATTTGCAAACAGGGAGAAGAGAATATAGTAAAACATATTTCAAATTCGTAATGAAATAATAGCAAAGTAAACATTTATTAATAGCATCTTGATACTTCATAAGTTCCATTATCTTTTCATCTTTTAGCTTGGTAACTGGCGAGTATAGACATGTGATGACCCTCAAGGAGCCCAGCTCCCTTTTTGGGTACACCACCATGTGATGATCCTCAAGGAGCCCAGCTCCCTTTTTGGATACACCACCATGCGATGATCCTCAAGGAGCCCCGCTCCCTTTTTGGATACACCCTCGCACCAAAATAGCATGCGGTACCCCTCAAGGAGCCCAGCTCCCTTTTCGGGTGTACGGCGGGTGCGAAGGTACGTGCACGACCATAAAGTAGATAAGCGTAACATTATACTGCCGGAACCTCTTTCACTTTTTATTTATCATGTTTCGTTTCTTTTTCATTCATCGGCATAAGCCATAGATCTTTCATGAATCATACTTGAGCATTAATAACTCATAAGATTATCATTTACGAAAATCATTCGAAAACAATTTAAGTATCCCAGAATCCATATAATAATCACATCACAAAAATTCTAAACATAATTATAAACATCATTTCATAAACACATTTCGAAGGGGATCGTGGGTGTTAGCAATAGATGTTACCTGGATTCCTGCTTAATAACCTTGAAAGCCGGGGGAGGCTGTAATATCCTTTCCGTTTAATCTAATCAATTAAGGGATTAATAAAAAGATCACTTGTTAATATTTTATTCTAAATTTGAGTTTCTTGATCCGTTTCCATCATGTGTCCAATTTAGGAGGTGTGTAGGAGTTTTATATATTAACTTCTTTGGTGGTTGATATAAAGTCGTAGGCTCCCTTTTCACTTAACAACTTATAAGCGTCTAAGTCGTAATTCATTATTTGTGAGCATGAACGTCTTGTTATAACCATTTCGTATTTTATAAATTGAACATTAAGATCATGTTATACTCTTGTTAACCTTTAGTTCGAAACTTCGTTCCACTAGTCATAGGGTCCCTTTTTAAACATATTCGTCATTTTATAATTCTAAAACATTGGCCATTAATCTAATGGTTAATAATTTCTTATTATAAAACTCGTAATAGACTCTTTTGTTCTTGTAGTTTAATTAGTATAATTATCTGCTACCTTAAAATATACAAATTTAACAAGTAATCTATACTTATTTACTATTACTCTTTAGTTGATATATTATAATTATATGAAATATGATATTAAGGTTATCACATACTATATTGTCAGTTGATCACTTATTAGCCATAATCTAGTCTCATAATAATCAAATTACAAGGATTATATACATAAATATATATATTTTGAGTTTTATTATTTTTTATTACCCAAACATCAATATTAATATCCAAGTGAGTTAAAGAGTTTCACATAGTCGCGTCCATTTTATTTACTTGTTTATAAAAATCAATCCAATTAGTAAAACACGACATAATTTCTAAACCCAACAATTTAAATATGTGAATTCAGTTAATAAGTCATTCCATTTACTACTTTATAAAGTTAGCCCAATTAATATTATCAAATCATTAAATCAAAGCCCAAAACATCTAACTAAGCTTATAAAGGAGGAGGTATACCACTGCTTCAAACCAGAGAAGCACGACAGAGGTGCTGCAACGAAGGAGTCGGAGCTCCGGCGAGGCGAGGCGAGGCGAGGAAGGAAGCTGCGTGAAGGTGGTTCCGCGCTGTACGTCGAGCACGGTGCTCCGGTGCCCCAGTTGCTGGACGTGGCTCGTCAGCGCACGAGGAAAAAGAAAGGGGAATGCGAGAGCGAAAGAGAGTTGGACGAGAGGAAGGTTGGGCGAACGAAGGAGAATACCGTGCGGGTGGGTGACGGTGTGGTGGTTGTATCTGGTGGCAGAAGTACGACGGCAGTCAGTAGTGCTGTGGTGGGCGTGGGGTGGCTGACCCGAAAACAGAGGAGAGAGAGTTGTGTGGTGCGAAAATATGGAAGCTTTGAGGGGTGTTTTTGGGGGGCGTTTTTCCGGCGAAGGTGGTGGTTTTCCGGCGAGGATTTAATTGAAGTTGTGAGTGAGTGATAATGGTGGAGAAATCATGGCTATTTATAGCCATGGTTGGGGTTGAATTTTCTGAATTTGATGGATGGGTTTGATGAAGAAAACTGATTTAGGTGGGTTTGAATTGATAAATATTAGAGTTTTTGGTGGGTTTGGATTGAATTGAAGTTTTTAATTGAAGTTGAATTTGTTTGTGAAAAATAAATCTGTCTTCAATTACAATTCCATTGCCGGGTTGCTTGTGAAGGAAAAAAAAATGGAAAACGGGTTGAAATGTTGATGAAACAGTTTCTATGGTTTTCCTGAGTTTTCTTTTTTTCTTTTTTCTTTTTCTTTTCTTTTCTCTTTTTTTTTTCTTTTCCTTTTCCTTTTCCTTTTTATCCTTAATAGCATTAATTGTTCTAATATTGGAGTAGTACTTGCAAAGCTTTAGTGGTTAATTTTATTATTTATTTTCTTGCTTTAACTAATATAATTATTTAATCTAACATAATTTGATATTATTTGCAACACTTGTCGTACATAATAAATTATATATTCTAACAAACTAATTATCCATTACTTGGACATAAAAACGAAATTTCGATTATAACTTATTATTAGATGAAAAAATTAGCCACTAATTATTATTATATAATTTAAGAAAGTTTAAATTTTCGGGATATTACATCCTCTCCCCCTTAGAAAAAGTTTCGTCCTCGAAACTTAATAATGATAGCCAATTATCATTTTTTTCATTTACTCATATATACATATATACAAGCACATAATTTCAAAGTCAAATATTCACATGCATATTATGAATAACTTCACAGGATCATCATCTAAGCAAAAAGGTGAGGGTATTTCGTTTTCATTTGATCTTCTACTTCTCAAGTGGCTTCTAACGACGAATGGTTTGTCCATAGGACTTTTACCACAGGGAATACTTTATTCCTAAGTTGCTTTTTCTCGTTGATCGAGAACTTCAATCGGTCTTTCTTCATATGTTAGGTCATTTCTAAACTCTAGGGGTTCGTGTCTAATTACATGATTAGGATCTGGTATGTACTTTATCAGCACTGACACATGGAAGACATTGTGGACCCTATTCAAATCTGTCGGTAGCGCTAAACGATAAGCTACTTCGTTGACTCGCTCAAAAATTTATTTGAAATCTCATAATTCATAATACAATTAGTTAGCAGATTGAATTTCAAAACCTTGCATAACGCATTTCTTTAGTCACAGAAAAATATACATTTGTACTAAGTTACTCATCTTTTTATTATGATCTAAAGCATATATGTATTTACATATGGTTTTATCAATATTTCCAAGGCATCAAACTTATATCTAAAAATTCAATTATTAACGACTTATCGCTAATCAGAACTAGTATTATACCATTACTCAAGAATATCATTGAATTTGATGGCTTTGAGAATATCTCAGGATAGGGTTGGTAAGGTAAGCATTGCTTATAAGTGATTTGGTTGTACTTTCTTTCTTCCTCCAACATATGCACTAATGATTTTTTTATCCAATAAGGTCCTTCATCATTCAAGTAAGAGTTTGGGTTCAGGTACTATCTTCGCTTAATACCCTTATCACAATTTTGTTCGTCATTTAATACTCTACGTCTAACAGTCATATAATCTCAAACCAACTTCACCATCCTAAAGATATGTCAAATTCCCAAAAATCAATTTCCATGAATTCCAAAATCATTAACACAAGTACTATTCGGTCTACCCAATTTCATAGAAATCTTTTAGCCCATCTTTATTAATCGAACTTGTCCTTAATTTATAATTCCCCCTGGCTTAACTATTCCTTGCACACATCTGTATGTCCTTTATCTTTTCATCGTCCAATTTTATAGCACGAACTTTGTCAGTCTTTTGAAATCATCAAAATTATAATAATATCATCTAGTAATTATTCCTAAAACCTCAAATTTTCTATTCTTATTCACATATCCTTAATTTCAGTCGTCTTATTCAAACCTGATTCATTATCACTGTCCCGAGGCTAAGCGTCTATTTCTTAACAATGTTGTTACATATGTCAACCCAATATACATTTTCCTGATATGCGCAAGGTTCATTGCTCGCTTTATCAAACCCAAAATAGCGTTACTGTTTCTCCCAACTTCAATTTCTTTTCCCACATTCATCGCAACATGTCATCTTCCATATGAACCTGAGCACTCAGAATTATCTATTACTCATTCGCAAACTTATCTGAATAACCATGCTAAGATAATTATCATTGTCACAAAGTATTATACCTAGTTCTCCAAATACAAGAGGTCTTATCCAAAATCTTCATAAAATATGATGACCTTAATATTAGAACTTGTCAAAATTTATTTCGACGTCCAAATGCTTACTTCTTAGTTATACTCAAGCATTATACATCTCCAAATGCACATCCTTATTCTTCAAGCAATAATGGCTATTTCAAATTAATGCTTCACTTAAAACCATAATCATTGTTCAACAAAGAACCATAAACTCCCAATACTAGTTCACACACATATAACGTACTTCAACTTTAAACTCAAAATTTTCATGACTGCAATGGGGCTACTTATTTCTAATCCTCAAGTAAAAATCCTAATTTCCTTGAAAATTTTTCCTAATCACGAGATCCTCGCACTAACCTCCATAAAATAAAATCGATCCCAATACAACTTCGAAAATGTCCACAATACAGTAACCTAGATGTTTATATTTCCTTTAGACTTAACCTTTTTATCATCCAAAAGTTCATGTACCGCGATATCTCCAAGTATTCTTATGTTATCTCGTTGACCCTTTTTGTGTCTTACTTTGATGTGAGATATACCTACTCATCAAAAGGTTAATCACAAGTCATAGTCTTAATACTTGAATAGCCATCAACTTATCCTCGGCCACTCAAAATCTAATTCTCCAAAAAAAATCCATACATAAACAGAACCTCATGAATTATTCATTAAGCATCACATGTCATAGTCTCCATTATTAACTCAAATAGTGATCAATTTACCTCAAGTGTCTCAATGCCTAACTCCCAAAGGATATACCTAGGTGTAAACCTCATAACTTTTCCATTCATCATCTCATTTCTTAGACTTTATTACCCAAATGATCATTTATTAACCTTGACTCTCAATATCTAATTTCCCAAATGATCGTACCTAGGCGGTGCAAAGTTATTACTTCCGCACTTCCGGCTAGATCCTGCTCTGATACCACTCTATAACGCCCCGAAAATTCATAACCTTAATTAACCACAATGCACATACTTGCAGCGGAAATGGAACTTAAGCATGTGGGATGTGGCCCACTAATACAATGCAACCTTAAATACCTTGATATCTATACATAAATACTCGACCCAAATAATAATAATAATTTCTCCAACACCAGATACCGCTCACCTTTCCCTTGAACATGTTCCTTATTAACAGCGCACTTGCAATGGCTATGCTCATACCTAAAACAGAAAACAAAACATCATGAGCCGAAGCTCAGTAACATACACCTAACACGTAAATTCATTTCAATTCATTTTATTTGCAAACAGGGAGAAGAAATATAGTAAAACATATTTCAAATTCGTAATGAAATAATAGCAAAGTAAACATTTATTAATAGCATCTGATACTTCATAAGTTCCCATTATCTTTTCATCTTTAGCTTGGTAACTGGCGAGTATAGACATGTGATGACCCTCAAGGAGCCCAGCTCCCTTTTTGGGTACACCACCATGTGATGATCCTCAAGGAGCCCGCTCCCTTTTTGGATACACCACCATGCGATGATCCTCAAGGAGCCCCGCTCCCTTTTTGGATACACCGCTCGCACCAAAATAGCATGCGGTACCCTCAAGGAGCCCAGCTCCCTTTTCGGGTGTACGGCGGGTGCGAAGGTACGTGCACGACCATAAAGTAGATAAGCGTAACATTATACTGCCAGAACCTCTTTCACTTTTTATTTATCATGTTTCGTTTCTTTTTCATTCATCGGCATAAGCCATAGATCTTTCATGAATCATACTTGAGCATTAATAACTCATAAGATTTCATTTACGAAAATCATTCGAAAACAATTTAAGTATCCCAAATCCATATAAATAATCACATCACAAAAATTCTAAACATAATTATAAACATCATTTCATAAACACATTTCGAAGGGGATCGTGGTGTTAGCAATAGATGTTACCTGGATTCCTGCTTAATAACCTTGAAAGCCGGGAGGCTGTAATATCCTTTCCGTTTAATCTAATCAATTAAGGGATTAATAAAAAGATCACTTGTTAATATTTTATTCTAAATTTGAGTTTCTTGATCCGTTTCCATCATGTGTCCAATTTAGGAGGTGTGTAGGAGTTTTATATATTAACTTCTTTGGTGGTTGATATAAAGTCGTAGGCTCCCTTTTCACTTAACAACTTATAAGCGTCTAAGTCGTAATTCATTATTTGTGAGCATGAACGTCTTGTTATAACCATTTCGTATTTTAAAATTGAACATTAAGATCATGTTATACTCTTGTTAACCTTTAGTTCGAAACTTCGTTCCACTAGTCATAGGGTCCCTTTTTAAACATATTCGTCATTTTATAATTCTAAAACATTGGCCATTAATCTAATGGTTAATAATTTCTTATTATAAAACTCGTAATAGACTCTTTTGTTCTTGTAGTTTAATTAGTATAATTATCTGCTACCTTAAAATATACAAATTTAACAAGTAATCTATACTTATTTACTATTACTCTTTAGTTGATATATATAATTATATGAAATATGATATTAAGGTTATCACATACTATATTGTCAGTTGATCACTTATTAGCCATAATCTAGTCTCATAATAATCAAATTACAAGGATTATATACATAAATATATATATTTTGAGTTTTATTATTTTTTATTACCCAAACATCAATATTAATATCCAAGTGAGTTAAAGAGTTTCACATAGTCGCGTCCATTTTATTTACTTGTTTATAAAAATCAATCCAATTAGTAAAACACGACATAATTTCTAAACCCAACAAGTTAAATATGTGAATTCAGTTAATAAGTCATTCCATTTACTACTTTATAAAGTTATCCAATTAATATTATCAAATCATTAAATCAAAGCCCAAAACATCTAACTAAGCTTATAAAGGAGGAGGTATACCACTGCTTCAAACCAGAGAAGCACGACAGAGGTGCTGCAACGAAGGAGTCGGAGCTCCGCGCGAGGCGAGGCGAGCGAGGGAAGCTGCGTGAAGGTGGTTCCGCGCTGTACGTCGAGCACGGTGCTCCGGTGCACCAGTTGCTGGACGTGGCTCGTCAGCGCACGAGGAAAAAGAAAGGGGAATGCGAGAGCGAAAGAGAGTTGGACGAGAGGAAGGTTGGGCGAACGAAGGAGAATACCGTGCGGGTGGGTGACGGTGTGGTGGTTGTATGTGGTGGCAGAAGACGACGGCAGTCAGTAGTGCTGCGGTGGGCGTGGGGTGGCTGACCGAAAACAGAGGAGAGAGAGTTGTGTGGTGCGAAAATATGGAAGCTTTGAGGGTGTTTTTGGGGGCGTTTTTCCGGCGAAGGTGGTGGTTTTCCGGCGAGGATTTAATTGAAGTTGTGAGTGAGTGATAATGGTGGAGAAATCATGGCTATTTATAGCCATGGTTGGGGTTGAATTTTCTGAATTTGAGGTGGTTTGATGAAGAAAACTGATTTGGGTGGGTTTGAATTGATAAATATTAGAGTTTTTGGTGGGTTTGGATTGAATTGAAGTTTTTAATTGAAGTTGAATTTGTTTGTGAAAAATAAATCTGTCTTCAATTACAATTCCATTGCCGGGTTGCTTGTGAAGGAAAAAAAAATGGAAAACGGGTTGAAATGTTGATGAAACAGTTTCTATGGTTTTCCTGAGTTTTCTTTTTTTTCTTTTCTTTTTCTTTTCTTTCTCTTTTTTTTTCTTTTCCTTTTCCTTTTCCTTTTTATCCTTAATAGCATTAATTGTTCTAATATTGGAGTAGTACTTGCAAAGCTTTAGTGGTTAATTTTATTATTTATTTTCTTGCTTTAACTAATATAATTATTTAATCTAACATAATTTGATATTATTTGCAACACTTGTCGTACATAATAAATATATATATTCTAACAAACTAATTATCCATTACTTGGACATAAAATAACGAAATTTCGATTATAACTTATTATTAGATGAAAAAAATTAGCCACTAATTATTATTATATAATTTAAGAAAGTTTAAATTTTCGGGATATTACATCCTCTCCCCCTTAGAAAAAGTTTCGTCCTCGAAACTTAATAATGATAGCCAATTATCATTTTTTTCATTTACTCATATATACATATATACAAGCACATAATTTCAAAGTCAAATATTCACATGCATATTATGAATAACTTCACAGGATCATCATCTAAGCAAAAAGTGGGGTATTTCGTTTTCATTTGATCTTCTACTTCTCAAGTGGCTTCTACGACGAATGGTTTGTCCATAGGACTTTTACCACAGGGAATACTTTATTCCTAAGTTGCTTTTTCTCGTGATCGAGAACTTCAATCGGTCTTTCTTCATATGTTAGGTCATTTCTAAACTCTAGGGGTTCGTGTCTAATTACATGATTAGGATCTGGTATGTACTTTATCAGCACTTGACACATGGAAGACATTGTGGACCCTATTCCAAATCTGTCGGTAGCGCTAAACGATAAGCTACTTCGTTGACTCGCTCAAAAATTTCATATTTGAAATCTCATAATTCATAATACAATTAGTCAGCAGATTGAATTTCAAAACCTTGCATAACCCATTTCTTTGTCACAGAAAAATATACATTTGTACTAAGTTACTCATCTTTTATTATGATCTAAAGCATATAGTATTTACATATGGTTCTATCAATATTTCAAGGCATCAAACTTATATCTAAAAATTCAATTATTAACGACTTATCCTAATCAGAACTAGTATTATACCATTACTCAAGAATATCATTGAATTTGATGGCTTTGAGAATATCTCAGGATAGGTTGGTAAGGTAAGCATTGCTTAAAGTGATTTGGTTGTACTTTCTTTCTTCCTCCAACATATGCACTAATGATTTTTTTATCCAATAAGGTCTTCATCATTCAAGTAAGAGTTTGGTTCAGTACTATCTTCCTTAATACTTATCACAATTTTGTTCGTCATTTAATCTCTACTCTAACAGTCATAATCTCAAAACCAACTTCACCATCCTAAAGATATGTCAAATTCCCAAAAATCAATTTCCATGAATTCCAAAATCATTAACACAATTACTATCGGTCTACCAATTTCATAGAAATTTTAGCCCATCTTTATTAATCGAACTTGTCCTTAATTTATAATTCCCCTGGCTTAACTATTCCTTGCACACATCTGTATGTCCTTTATCTTTTCATCTCCAATTTTATAGCACGAACTTTGTCAGGCTTTTGAAATCATCAAAATTATAATAATATCATCTAGTAATTTATTCCTAAAACCTCAAATTTTCTATTTCTTATTCACATATCCTTAATTTCAGTCGTCTTATCAAACCTGATTCATTATCACTGTCCCGAGGCTAAGCGTCTATTTCTTAACAATGTTGTTACATATGTCCAACCCAATTATACATTTCCTGATATGCGCAAGGTTCATTGCTCGCTTTATCAAACCCAAATAGCGTTTACTGTTTCTCCCAACTTCAATTTTCTCCACATTCATCGCAACATGTCATCTTCCTATGAACCTGAGCACTCAGAATTATCTATTACTACATTCCAAACTTATCTGAATAACCATCTAAGTAATTATCATTGTCACAAAGTATTATACCTAGTTCTCCAAATACAAGGTCTTATCCAAAATCTTCATAAAATATGATGACCTTAATAGTTAAGAACTTTCAAAATTTATTTCGACGTCCAAATGCTTACTTCTAGTTATACTCCAAGCAGTTATTAATCTCCAAATGGCACATCCTTATTCCTTCAAGCTAATAATGTGTCTATCTTCTTAAATTAATGCTTCACTTAAAAGCCATAATTCTTTGTTCAACAAAACCATAACCCCAATACTAGTTCACATCACATTATAACGTACTTCAACTTTTAAACTCAAAATTTTCATGACTGCAATGGGCTACTTATTTCTAATTCCTCAAGTAAAAATCCTAATTTCCTTGAAAATTTTTCCTAATCAAGAGATCCTCGCACAACCTCCATAAAATAAAATCGATCCCAAGTTACAACTTCGAAATGTCCACAATACAGTTAACCTTAGATGTTTATATTTCCTTAGACTTAACCTTTTTATCATCCAAAAGTTCATGCAATATCTCCAAGTATTCTTTATGTTATCTCGTTGACCCTTTTTGTGTTCTTACTTTGATGTGAGATATACCTCTATCAAAAGGTTATTCACAAGTCATTAGTCTCTATTACTTGAATAGCCATCAACTTATCCTCGAGCCACTCAAAATCTAATTCTCCAAAAAATCCATACATAAACAGAACCTCATGAATTATTCATTAAGCATCACATGTCATAGTCTCCATTATTAACTCAAATAGTGATCAATTTACCTCAAGTGTCTCAATGCCTAACTCCCAAAGGATATACCTAGGTGTAAACCTCATAACTTTTCCATTCATCATCTCATTTCTTAGACTTTATTACCCAAATGATCATTTATTAACCTTGACTCTCTCAATATCTAATTTCCCAAATGATCGTACCTAGGCGGTGCAAAGTCTATTACTCCGCACTTCCGGCTAGGTTCGCTCTGATACCACTCTATAACGCCCCGAAAATTCATAACCTTAATTAAACACAATTGCACATACTTGCAGCGGAAATGGAACTTAAGCATGTGGGATTGGCCCACTAATACAATGCAACCTTAAATAGTCCTTGATATCTATACATAAATACTCGACCCAAATAATAATAATAATTTCTCCAACACAGATACCGCTCACTTTCCCTTGAACATGTTCCTTATTAACAGCGCACTTGCAATGGCTATGCTCATACCTAAAACAGAAAACAAAACATCATGAGCCGAAGCTCAGTAACATACTACCCTAACAGCGTAAATTCATTTCAATTCATTTTATTTGCAAACAGGGAGAAGAGAATATAGTAAAACATATTTCAAATTCGTAATGAAATAATAGCAAAGTAAACATTTATAATAGCATCTTGATACTTCATAAGTTCCCATTATCTTTTCATCTTTTAGCTTGGTAACTGGCGAGTATAGACATGTGATGACCCTCAAGGAGCCCAGCTCCCTTTTTGGGTACACCACCATGTGATGATCCTCAAGGAGCCCAGCTCCCTTTTTGATACACCACCATGCGATGATCCTCAAGGAGCCCCGCTCCCTTTTTGGATACACCGCTCGCACCAAAATAGCATGCGGTACCCCTCAAGGAGCCCAGCTCCCTTTTCGGGTGTACGGCGGGTGCGAAGGTACGTGCACGACCATAAAGTAGATAAGCGTAACATTATACTGCCAGAACCTCTTTCACTTTTATTTATCATGTTTCGTTTCTTTTTCATTCATCGGCATAAGCCATAGATCTTTCATGAATCATACTTGAGCATTAATAACTCATAAGATTATCATTTACGAAAATCATTCGAAAACAATTTAATATCCCAATCCATATAAATATCACATCACAAAAATCTTAAACATAATTATAAACATCATTTCATAAACACATTTCGAAGGGGATCGTGGTGTTAGCAATAGATGTTACCTGGATTCCTGCTTAATAACCTTGAAAGCCGGGGAGGCTGTAATATCCTTTCCGTTTAATCTAATCAATTAAGGGATTAATAAAAAGACACTTGTTAATATTTTATTCTAAATTTGAGTTTCTTGATCCGTTTCCATCATGTGTCCAATTTAGGAGGTGTGTAGGAGTTTATATATATTAACTTCTTTGGTGGTTGATATAAAGTCGTAGGCTCCCTTTTCACTTAACAACTTATAAGCGTCTAAGTCGTAATTCATTATTTGTGAGCATGAACGTCTTTTATAACCATTTCGTATTTATAAATTGAACATTAAGATCATGTTATACTCTTGTTAACCTTTAGTTCGAAACTTCGTTCCACTAGTCATAGGGTCCCTTTTTAAACATATTCGTCATTTTATAATTCTAAACATTGGCCATTAATCTAATGGTTAATAATTTCTTATTATAAAACTCGTAATAGACTCTTTTGTTCTTGTAGTTTAATTAGTATAATTATCTGCTACCTTAAAATATACAAATTTAACAAGTAATCTATACTTATTTACTATTACTCTTTAGTTGATATATTATAATTATATGAAATATGATATTAAGGTTATCACATACTATATTGTCAGTTGATCACTTATTAGCCATAATCTAGTCTCATAATAATCAAATTACAAGGATTATATACATAAATATATATTTTGAGTTTATTATTTTTTTATTACCCAAACATCAATATTAATATCCAAGTGAGTTAAAGAGTTTCACATAGTCGCGTCCATTTATTTACTTGTTTATAAAATCAATCCAATTAGTAAAACACGACATAATTTCTAAACCCAACAAGTTAAATATGTGAATTCAGTTAATAAGTCATTCCATTTACTACTTTATAAAGTTATCCCAATTAATATTATCAAATCATTAAATCAAAGCCCAAAACATCTAACTAAGCTTATAAAGGAGGAGGTATACCACTGCTTCAAACCAGAGAAGCACGACAGAGGTGCTGCAACGAAGGAGTCGGAGCTCCGCAGCGAGGCGAGGCGAGGCGAGGAAGGAAGCTGCGTGAAGGTGGTTCCGCGCTGTACTCGAGCACGGTGCTCCGGTGCACCAGTTGCTGGACGTGGTCGTCAGCGCACGAGGAAAAAGAAAGGGGAATGCGAGAGCGAAAGAGAGTTGCACGAGAGGAAGGTTGGGCGAACGAAGGAGAATACCGTGCGGGTGGGTGACGGTGTGGTGGTTGTATGTGGTGGCAGAACTACGACGGCAGTCAGTAGTGCTGCGGTGGGCGTGGGGTGGCTGACTCGAAAACAGAGGAGAGAGAGTTGTGTGGTGCGAAAATATGGAAGCTTTGAGGGGTGTTTTTGGGGGGCGTTTTTCCGGCGAAGGTGGTGGTTTTCCGGCGAGGATTTAATTGAAGTTGTGAGTGAGTGATAATGGTGGAGAAATCATGGCTATTTATAGCCATGGTTGGGGTTGAATTTTTTGAATTTGATGGGTGGGTTTGATGAAGAAAACTGATTTGGGTGGGTTTGAATTGATAAATATTAGAGTTTTTGGTGGGTTTGGATTGAATTGAAGTTTTTAATTGAAGTTGAATTTGTTTGTGAAAAAAAAATCTGTCTTCAATTACAATTCCATTGCCGGGTTGCTTGTGAAGGAAAAAAAATGGAAAACGGGTTGAAATGTTGATGAAACAGTTTCTATGATTTTCCTGAGTTTTCTTTTTTCTTTTTTCTTTTTCTTTTCTTTTCTCTTTTTTTTTCTTTTCCTTTTCCTTTTCCTTTTTATCCTTAATAGCATTAATTGTTCTAATATTGGAGTAGTACTTAAGCTTTAGTGGTTAATTTTATTATTTATTTTCTTGCTTTAACTAATATAATTATTTAATCTAACATAATTTGATTTATTTGCAACACTTGTCGTACATAATAAATATATATATTCTAACAAACTAATTATCCATTACTTGGACATAAATAACGAAATTTCGATTATAACTTATCATTATTAAAAAAAAATTAGCCACTAATTATTATTATATAATTTAAGAAAGTTTAAATTTTCGGGATATTACATCCTCTCCCCCTTAGAAAAGTTTCGTCCTCGAAACTTAATAATGATAGCCAATTATCATTTTTTTCATTTACTCATATATACATATATACAAGCACATAATTTCAAAGTCAAATATTCACATGCATATTATGATAACTTCACAGGATCATCATCTAAGCAAAAAGGTGAGGGTATTTCGTTTTCATTTGATCTTCTACTTCTCAAGTGGCTTCTAACGACGAATGGTTTGTCCATAGGACTTTTACCACAGGGATACTTTATTCCTAAGTTGCTTTTTCTCGTGATCGAGAACTTCAATCGGTCTTTCTTCATATGTTAGGTCTTTCTAAACTCTAGGGGTTCGTGTCTAATTACATGATTAGGATCTGGTATGTACTTTATCAGCACTGACACATGGAAGACATTGTGGACCCTATTCAAATCTGTCGGTAGCGCTAAACGATAAGCTACTTCGTTGACTCGCTCAAAAATTTCATATTTGAAATCTCATAATTCATAATACAATTAGTTAGCAGATTGAATTTCAAAACCTTGCATAACGCATTTCTTTAGTCACAGAAAAATATACATTTGTACTAAGTTACTCATCTTTTTATTATGATCTAAAGCATATAGTATTTACATATGGTTTATCATATTTCCAAGGCATCAAACTTATATCTAAAAATTCAATTATTAACGACTTATCCTAATCAGAACTAGTATTATACCATTACTCAAGAATATCATTGAATTTGATGGCTTTGAGAATATCTCAGGATAGGGTTGGTAAGGTAAGCATTGCTTATAAGTGATTTGGTTGTACTTTCTTTCTTCCTCCAACATATGCACTAATGATTTTTTATCCAATAAGGTCCTTCATCATTCAAGTAAGATTTGGTTCATGGTACTATCTTCGCTTAATACCCTTATCACAATTTTGTTCGTCATTTAATACTCTACGTCTAACAGTCATAAATCTCAAAACCAACTTCACCATCCTAAAGATATGTCAAATTCCCAAAAATCAATTTCCATGAATTCCAAAATCATTAACACAATTACTACTCGGTCCACCCAATTTCATAGAAATCTTTTAGCCCATCTTTATTAATCGAACTTGTCCTTAATTTATAATTCCCCCTGGCTTAACTATTCCTTGCACACATCTGTATGTCCTTTATCTTTTCATCGTCCAATTTTATAGCACGAACTTTGTCAGTCTTTTGAAATCATCAAAATTATAATAATATCATCTAGTAATTTATTCCTAAAACCTCAAATTTTCTATTTCTTATTCACATATCCTTAATTTCAGTCGTCTTATCAAACCTGATTCATTATCACTGTCCCGAGGCTAAGCGTCTATTTCTTAACAATGTTGTTAACATAGTCCAACCAATTATACATTTTCCTGATATGCGCAAGGTTCATTGCTCGCTTTATCAAACCCAAATAGCGTTTACTGTTTCTTCCCAACTTCAATTTTCTCCACATTCATCGCAACATGTCATCTTCCATATGAACCTGAGCACTCAGAATTATCTATTACTCATTCGCAAACTTATCTGAATAACCATGCTAAGATAATTATCATTGTCACAAAGTATTATACCTAGTTCTCCAAATACAAGAGGTCTTATCCAAAATCTTCATAAAATATGATGACCTTAATAGTTAAGAACTTGTCAAAATTTATTTCGACGTCCAAATGCTTACTTCTTAGTTATACTCCAAGCAGTTATTACATCTCCAAATGGCACATCCTTATTCCTTCAAGCTAATAATGTGTCTATCTTCTTAAATTAATGCTTCACTTAAAAGCCATAATTCATTGTTCAACAAAACCATAACTAATACTAGTTCACATCACATTATAACGTACTTCAACTTTTAACTCAAAATTTTCATGACTGAATGGGGCTATTATTTTCTAATTCCTCAAGTAAAAATCCTAATTTTCCTTGAAAATTTTTCCTAATCACGAGATCCTCGCACTAACCTCCATAAAATAAAATCGATCCCAAGTTACAACTTCGAAAATGTCCACAATACAGTTAACCTTAGATGTTTATATTTCCTTTAGACTTAAATCAACCAAAGTTCATGTACCCATATCTCCAAGTATTCTTTATGTTATCTCGTTGACCCTTTTTTGTGTCTTACTTTGATGTGAGATATACCTACTCATCAAAAGGTTAATCACAAGTCATTAGTCTCTAATACTTGAATAGCCATCAACTTATCCTCGAGCCACTCAAAATCTAATTCTCCAAAAAAAATCCATACATAAACAGAACCTCATGAATTATTCATTAAGCATCACATGTCATAGTCTCCATTATCAATTTACCTCAAGTGTCTCAATGCCTAACTCCCAAAGGATATACCTAGGTGTAAACCTCATAACTTTTCCATTCATCATCTCATTTCTTAGACTTTATTACCCAAATGATCATTTATTAACCTTGACTCTCTCAATATCTAATTTCCCAAATGATCGTACCTAGGCGGTGCAAAGTTTATTACTCCGCACTTCCGGCTAGGATCCTGCTCTGATACCACTCTATAACGCCCCGAAAATTCATAACCTTAATTAACCACAATTGCACATACTTGCAGCGGAAATGGAACTTAAGCATGTGGGATGTGGCCCACTAATACAATGCAACCTTAAATAGTCCTTAATATCTATACATAAATACTCGACCCAAATAATAATAATAATTTCTCCAACACCAGATACCGCTCACTTTCCCTTGAACATGTTCCTTATTAACAGCGCACTTGCAATGGCTATGCTCATACCTAAAACAGAAAACAAAACATCATGAGCCGAAGCTCAGTAACATACTACCCTAACAGCGTAAATTCATTTCAATTCATTTTATTTGCAAACAGGGAGAAGAGAATATAGTAAAACATATTTCAAATTCGTAATGAAATAATAGCAAAGTAAACATTTATTAATAGCATCTTGATACTTCATAAGTTCCCATTATCTTTTCATCTTTTAGCTTGGTAACTGGCGAGTATAGACATGTGATGACCCTCAAGGAGCCCAGCTCCCTTTTTGGGTACACCACCATGTGATGATCCTCAAGGAGCCCAGCTCCCTTTTTGGATACACCACCATGCGATGATCCTCAAGGAGCCCCGCTCCCTTTTTGGATACACCGCTCGCACCAAAATAGCATGCGGTACCCCTCAAGGAGCCCAGCTCCCTTTTCGGGTGTACGGCGGGTGCGAAGGTACGTGCACGACCATAAAGTAGATACATTATACTGCCAGAACCTCTTTCACTTTTTATTTATCATGTTTCGTTTCTTTTTCATTCATCGGCATAAGCCATAGATCTTTCATGAATCATACTTGAGCATTAATAACTCATAAGATTATCATTTACGAAAATCATTCGAAAACAATTTAAGTATCCCAGAATCCATATAAATAATCACATCACAAAAATTCTAAACATAATTATAAACATCATTTCATAAACACATTTCGAAGGGGATCGTGGGTGTTAGCAATAGATGTTACCTGGATTCCTGCTTAATAACCTTGAAAGCCGGGGAGGCTGTAATATCCTTTCCGTTTAATCTAATCAATTAAGGGATTAATAAAAAGATCACTTGTTAATATTTTATTCTAAATTTGAGTTTCTTGATCCGTTTCCATCATGTGTCCAATTTAGGAGGTGTGTAGGAGTTTTATATATTAACTTCTTTGGTGGTTGATATAAAGTCGTAGGCTCCCTTTTCACTTAACAACTTATAAGCGTCTAAGTCGTAATTCATTATTTGTGAGCATGAACGTCTTGTTATAACCATTTCGTATTTTATAAATTGAACATTAAGATCATGTTATACTCTTGTTAACCTTTAGTTCGAAACTTCGTTCCACTAGTCATAGGGTCCCTTTTTAAACATATTCGTCATTTTATAATTCTAAAACATTGGCCATTAATCTAATGGTTAATAATTTCTTATTATAAAACTCGTAATAGACTCTTTTGTTCTTGTAGTTTAATTAGTATAATTATCTGCTACCTTAAAATATACAAATTTAACAAGTAATCTATACTTATTTACTATTACTCTTTAGTTGATATATTATAATTATATGAAATATGATATTAAGGTTATCACATACTATATTGTCAGTTGATCACTTATTAGCCATAATCTAGTCTCATAATAATCAAATTACAAGGATTATATACATAAATATATATATTTTGAGTTTTATTATTTTTTATTACCCAAACATCAATATTAATATCCAAGTGAGTTAAAGAGTTTCACATAGTCGCGTCCATTTTATTTACTTGTTTATAAAAATCAATCCAATTAGTAAAACACGACATAATTTCTAAACCCAACAAGTTAAATATGTGAATTCAGTTAATAAGTCATTCCATTTACTACTTTATAAAGTTAGCCCAATTAATATTATCAAATCATTAAATCAAAGCCCAAAACATCTAACTAAGCTTATAAAGGAGGAGGTATACCACTGCTTCAAACCAGAGAAGCACGACAGAGGTGCTGCAACGAAGGAGTCGGAGCTCCGGCGAGGCGAGGAAGGAAGCTGCGTGAAGGTGGTTCCGCGCTGTACGTCGAGCACGGTGCTCCGGTGCACCAGTTGCTGGACGTGGCTCATCAGCGCACGAGGAAAAAGAAAGGGGAATGCGAGAGCGAAAGAGAGTTGGACGAGAGGAAGGTTGGGCGAACGAAGGAGAATACCGTGCGGGTGGGTGACGATGTGGTGGTTGTATGTGGTGGCAGAAGTACGACGGCAGTCAGTAGTGCTGCGGTGGGCGTGGGGTGGCTGACCCGAAAACAGAGGAGAGAGAGTTGTGTGGTGCGAAAATATGGAAGCTTTGAGGGGTGTTTTTGGGGGGCGTTTTTCCAGCGAAGGTGGTGGTTTTCCGGCGAGGATTTAATTGAAGTTGTGAGTGAGTGATAATGGTGGAGAAATCATGGCTATTTATAGCCATGGTTGGGGTTGAATTTTCTGAATTTGATGGGTGGGTTTGATGAAGAAAACTGATTTGGTGGGTTTGAATTGATAAATAATTAGAGTTTTTGGTGGGTTTGGATTGAATTGAAGTTTTTAATTGAAGTTGAATTTGTTTGTGAAAAAAAAATCTGTCTTCAATTACAATTCCATTGCCGGGTTGCTTGTGAAGGAAAAAAAATGGAAAACGGGTTGAAATGTTGATGAAACAGTTTCTATGGTTTTCCTGAGTTTTCTTTTTTTCTTTTTTCTTTTTCTTTTCTTTTCTCTTTTTTTTTCTTTTCCTTTTCCTTTTCCTTTTTATCCTTAATAGCATTAATTGTTCTAATATTGGAGTAGTACTTGCAAAGCTTTAGTGGTTAATTTTATTATTTATTTTCTTGCTTTAACTAATATAATTATTTAATCTAACATAATTTGATATTATTTGCAACACTTGTCGTACATAATAAATATATATATTCTAACAAACTAATTATCCATTACTTGGACATAAAATAACGAAATTTCGATTATAACTTATTATTAGATGAAAAAATTAGCCACTAATTATTATTATATAATTTAAGAAGTTTAAATTTTCGGGATATTACATCCTCTCCCCCTTAGAAAAAGTTTCGTCCTCGAAACTTAATAATGATAGCCAATTATCATTTTTTCATTTACTCATATATACATATATACAAGCACATAATTTCAAAGTCAAATATTCACATGCATATTATGATAACTTCACAGGATCATCATCTAAGCAAAAAGGTGAGGGTATTTCGTTTTCATTTGATCTTCTACTTCCAAGTGGCTTCTGACGACGAATGGTTTGCCATAGGACTTTTACCATAGGGATTACTTTATTCCTAAGTTGCTTTTTCTCGTCGATCGAGAACTTCAATCGGTCTTTCTTCATATGTTAGGTCATTTCTAACTCTAGGGGTTCGTGTCTAATTACATGATTAGGATCTGGTATGTACTTTATCAGCACTGACACATGAAAGACATTGTGGACCCTATTCAAATCTGTCGGTAGCGCTAAACGATAAGCTACTTCGTTGACTCGCTCAAAAATTTCATATTTGAAATCTCATAATTCATAATACAATTAGTTAGCAGATTGATTTCAAAACCTTGCATAACACATTTCTTTGTCACAGAAAAATATACATTTGTACTAAGTTACTCATCTTTTTATTATGATCTAAAGCATATGTAGTATTTACATATGGTTTATCATATTTCAAGGCATCAAACTTATATCTAAAATTCAATTATTAACGACTTATCCTAATCAGAACTAGTATTATACCATTACTCAAGAATATCATTGAATTTGATGGCTTTGAGAATATCTAGGATAGGGTTGGTAAGGTAAGCATTGCTATTAAGTGATTTGGTTGTACTTTCTTTCTTCCTCCAACATATGCACTAATGATTTTTTATCCAATAAGGTCTTCATCATTCAAGTAAGAGTTTGGTTCAGTACTATCTTCGCTTAATACCCTTATCACAATTTTGTTCGTCATTTAATCTCTACTCTAAGTCATATAATCTCAAACAACTTCACCATCCTAAAGATATGTCAAATTCCCAAAAATCAATTTCCATGAATTCCAAAATCATTAACACAAGTACTATTCGTCTACCAATTTCATAGAAATCTTTAGCCCATCTTTATTAATCGAACTTGTCCTTAATTTATAATTCCCCTTGACCTAACTATTCCTTGCACACATCTGTATGTCCTTTATCTTTTCACTCGTCCAATTTTATAGCACGAACTTTGTCAGTCTTTTGAAATCATCAAAATTATAATAATATCATCTAGTAATTTATTCCTAAAACCTCAAATTTTCTATTTCTTATTCACATATCCTTAATTTCAGTCGTCTTATCAAACCTGATTCATTATCACTGTCCCGAGGCTAAGCGTCTATTTCTTAACAATGTTGTTACATATGTCCAACCCAATTATACATTTTCCTGATATGCGCAAGGTTCATTGCTCGCTTTATCAAACCCAAATAGCGTTTACTGTTTCTCCCAACTTCAATTTTCTCCACATTCATCGCAACATGTCATCTTCCATATGAACCTGAGCACTCAGAATTATCTATTACTCATTCGCAAACTTATCTGAATAACCATGCTAAGATAATTATCATTGTCACAAAGTATTATACCTAGTTCTCCAAATACAAGAGTCTTTCCAAAATCTTCATAAAATATGATGACCTTAATAGTTAAGAACTTGTCAAAATTTATTTCGACGTCCAAATGCTTACTTCTTAGTTATACTCCAAGCAGTTATTACATCTCCAAATGGCACATCCTTATTCCTTCAAGCTAATAATGTGTCTATCTTCTTAAATTAATGCTTCACTTAAAAGCCATAATTCATTGTTCAACAAGAACCATAACTCCCAATACTAGTTCACATCACATTATAACGTACTTCAACTTTTAAACTCAAAATTTTCATGACTGCAATGGGGCTACTTATTTTCTAATTCCTCAAGTAAAAATCCTAATTTTCCTTGAAAATTTTTCCTAATCACGAGATCCTCGCACTAACCTCCATAAAATAAAATCGATCCCAAGTTACAACTTCGAAAATGTCCACAATACAGTTAACCTTAGATGTTTATATTTCCTTTAGACTTAACCTTTTTATCATCCAAAAGTTCATGTACCGCGATATCTCCAAGTATTCTTCATGTTATCTCGTTGACCCTTTTTTGTGTCTTACTTTGATGTGAGATATACCTACTCATCAAAAGGTTATTCACAAGTCATTAGTCTCTAATACTTGAATAGCCATCAACTTATCCTCGAGCCACTCAAATCTAATTCTCCAAAAAAATCCATACATAAACAGAACCTCATGAATTATTCATTAAGCATCACATGTCATAGTCTCCATTATCAATTTACCTCAAGTGTCTCAATGCCTAACTCCCAAAGGATATACCTAGGTGTAAACCTCATAACTTTTCCATTCATCATCTCATTTCTTAGACTTTATTACCCAAATGATCATTTATTAACCTTGACTCTCTCAATATCTAATTTCCCAAATGATCGTACCTAGGCGGTGCAAAGTCTATTACTCCGCACTTCCGGCTAGGATCCTGCTCTGATACCACTCTATTAACGCCCCGAAAATTCATAACCTTAATTAACCACAATTGCACATACTTGCAGCGGAAATGGAACTTAAGCATGTGGGATGGCCCACTAATACAATGCAACCTTAAATAGTCCTTGATATCTATACATAAATACTCGACCCAAATAATAATAATAATTTCTCCAACACCAGATACCGCTCACTTTCCCTTGAACATGTTCCTTATTAACAGCGCACTTGCAATGGCTATGCTCATACCTAAAACAGAAAACAAAACATCATGAGCCGAAGCTCAGTAACATACTACCCTAAAGCGTAAATTCATTTCAATTCATTTTATTTGCAAACAGGGAGAAGAGAATATAGTAAAACATATTTCAAATTCGTAATGAAATAATAGCAAAGTAAACATTTATTAATAGCATCTTGATACTTCATAAGTTCCCATTATCTTTTCATCTTTTAGCTTGGTAACTGGCGAGTATAGACATGTGATGACCCTCAAGGAGCCCAGCTCCCTTTTTGGGTACACCACCATGTGATGATCCTCAAGGAGCCCAGCTCCCTTTTTGGATACACCACCATGCGATGATCCTCAAGGAGCCCCGCTCCCTTTTTGGATACACCGCTCGCACCAAAATAGCATGCGGTACCCCTCAAGGAGCCCAGCTCCCTTTTCGGGTGTACGGCGGGTGCGAACGTACGTGCACGACCATAAAGTAGATACATTATACTGCCAGAACCACTTTCACTTTTTATTTATCATGTTTCGTTTCTTTTTCGTTCATCGGCATAAGCCATAGATCTTTCATGAATCATACTTGAGCATTAATAACTCATAAGATTATCATTTACGAAAATCATTCGAAAACAATTTAAGTATCCCAAAATCCATATAAATAATCACATCACAAAAATTCTAAACATAATTATAAACATCATTTCATAAACACATTTCGAAGGGGATCGTGGGTGTTAGCAATAGATGTTACCTGGATTCCTGCTTAATAACCTTGAAAGCCGGGGGAGGCTGTAATATCCTTTTCATTTAATCTAATCAATTAAGGGATTAATAAAAAGATCACTTGTTAATATTTTATTCTAAATTTGAGTTTCTTGATCCGTTTCCATCATGTGTCCAATTTAGGAGGTGTGTAGGAGTTTTATATATTAACTTCTTTGGTGGTTGATATAAAGTCGTAGGCTCCCTTTTCACTTAACAACTTATAAGCGTCTAAGTCGTAATTCATTATTTGTGAGCATGAACGTCTTGTTATAACCATTTCGTATTTTATAAATTGAACATTAAGATCATGTTATACTCTTGTTAACCTTTAGTTCGAAACTTCGTTCCACTAGTCATAGGGTCCCTTTTTAAACATATTCGTCATTTTATAATTCTAAAACATTGGCCATTAATCTAATGGTTAATAATTTCTTATTATAAAACTCGTAATAGACTCTTTTGTTCTTGTAGTTTAATTAGTATAATTATCTGCTACCTTAAAATATACAAATTTAACAAGTAATCTATACTTATTTACTATTACTTCTTTAGTTGATATATTATAATTATATGAAATATGATATTAAGGTTATCACATACTATATTGTCAGTTGATCACTTATTAGCCATAATCTAGTCTCATAATAATCAAATTACAAGGATTATATACATAAATATATATATTTGAGTTTTATTATTTTTTATTACCCAAACATCAATATTAATATCCAAGTGAGTTAAAGAGTTTCACATAGTCGCGTCCATTTTATTTACTTGTTTATAAAAATCAATCCAATTAGTAAAACACGACATAATTTCTAAACCCAACAAGTTAAATATGTGAATTCAGGTAATAAGTCATTCCATTTACTACTTTATAAAGTTAGCCCAATTAATATTATCAAATCATTAAATCAAAGCCCAAAACATCTAACTAAGCTTATAAAGGAGGAGGTATACCACTGCTTCAAACCAGAGAAGCACGACAGAGGTGCTGCAACGAAGGAGTCGGAGCTCCGGCAAGGCGAGGAAGGAAGCTGCGTGAAGGTGGTTCCGCGCTGTACGTCGAGCACGGTGCTCCGGTGCACCAGTTGCTGGACGTGGCTCGTCAGCGCACGAGGAAAAGAAAGGGGAATGCGAGAGCGAAAGAGAGTTGGACGAGAGGAAGGTTGGGCGAACGAAGGAGAATACCGTGCGGGTGGGTGACGGTGTGGTGGTTGTATGTGGTGGCAGAAGTACGACGGCAGTCAGTAGTACTGCGGTGGGCGTGGGGTGGCTGACCCGAAAACAGAGGAGATAGAGTTGTGTGGTGCGAAAATATGGAAGCTTTGAGGGGTGTTTTTGGGGGGCGTTTTTCCGGCGAAGGTGGTGGTTTTCCGGCGAGGATTTAATTGAAGTTGTGAGTGAGTGATAATGGTGGAGAAATCATGGCTATTTATAGCCATGGTTGGGGTTGAATTTTCTGAATTTGAGGGGTGGGTTTGATGAAGAAAACTGATTTGGGTGGGTTTGAATGGATAAATATTAGAGTTTTTGGTGGGTTTGGATTGAATTGAAGTTTTTAATTGAAGTTGAATTTGTTTGTGAAAAAAAAAATCTGTCTTCAATTACAATTCCATTGCCGGGTTGCTTGTGAAGGAAAAAAAATGGAAAACGGGTTGAAATGTTGATGAAACAGTTTCTATGGTTTTCCTGAGTTTTTTTTTTCTTTTTTCTTTTTCTTTTCTTTTCTCTTTTTTTTTTCTTTTCCTTTTCCTTTTCCTTTTTATCCTTAATAGCATTAATTGTTCTAATATTGGAGTAGTACTTGCAAAGCTTTAGTGGTTGATTTTATTATTTATTTTCTTGGTTTAACTAATATAATTATTCAATCTAACATAATTTGATATTATTTGCAACACTTGCCGTACATAATAAATATATATATTCTAACAAACTAATTATCCATTACTTGGACATAAAATAACGAAATTTCGATTATAACTTATTATTAAATGAAAAAAATTAGCCACTAATTATTATTATATAATTTAAGGAAGTTTAAATTTTCGGGATATTACAATAAATATCTTGAGGTAGTTTTTTAACTAAGCGTAGCAAATTAATTAGCAAAAAAATCGAATTTCCTATAAAATAATTTGAGTTAGACATCCAAATGTTGATAGTTGGTGAGTTAACGACATAGGAGGGGGTTATATATCGGTGAAGGTGATCATCTAAAGCCCATTAAAAATTGAAGATGGAGACGATTGTTTATGAAAGGCATCATTTTCAATTTCTATACAGTATTGGTAACAGATCAAATAAGGATACAATTGAAAAGAAGGAGATCGAATGTTGTTAAGGATCTTAAAAGGTCAATAATTGGAAAATTGCAATTGAGAAGAAAGATATTTTTTTCAAGAGAAGTTGAATTAATATTTACAAATTTCAAAGTAAGTGAGTGATTGCCACTTCTTCCTTTGAATTATTTTTCATGTCTCTTTTTTCTTTTTGTCTAAAAGGTTGTAAATTGAAGAAGTTTGGTTTTTGCCCTACATTGCGAATTGGCGCCCTTATTGTTAGGGGTGGATCTTTATCTTCCTGAGAGACTCCTAAGCTGTTAAAGATACGCGACATATCCTCACATTTAAAATCGCATTTTATATTTAGAAGTCTTATAATAAATCCACCATATACCTATCAATCCATCATGACTTGCTAACATAAAATAATATGTTAATTTACCATTCGATCAGTTAATCAACCACACCTATAAATGCACTATCTCTTTAATTCACCTATATGTAATACTCCTCCTTTAAATAGATAACATTTTTTTTCTGAAATGAACTTTAGATAAAGAACTTGCATTGAATATAAGATGTTATCGCTTCAAATAAATTAAGATTGAATATAAATAAAACACGTATAAAGAATCAAATAAAGCAACAAATAAGTTATAACTAATTATTAGGCCCGTGCTATGTCCCGGGTAAAAAAAAATATTTATTAATATAATACTTTATCACTAAATATAACTTAGTCTAGTGGTTAAGACTTTAGTATATGTACTTCAGGTCTCGAGATCAAAATGCAATTTCTAAATTTTTTTATTGTATGCTTTTTAATATATTACTAGTATTTTTAGCCGGGACGATGCCTCGGGTAGTTACAACAATCAAAATATATTATTACTCATAAGTTTCATAATTGATTTTATTAGTTTTTCATAATTTTCTTTCTAGTGAGAAATGGAAAATGGGCGTTACGACATGATAAATTATTTTAAAAAACTTTCCAAGAAATTGGAGATAAAAATAACAATGTCAATGAAATTGGAGTAAGAGAATGTTATTAACTTAATAAAAGTATTAGAGATCATCAAATGGCTTTGTCTATGTCTTAATAGTTACATATAATTATGAGACTTTATTATGTTTTACTTTGAAATATTAAACATTGAAATTGTATTGGATTGGTGGTTAAACTCTTATATTTTATTTGAAAGGTCATGTGTTTGAATCCTAATAGCTTCACATTGTTAATAAACATATATTAGAAGCTTGAGTAGAGTGCCACGTGGTACTGTTACTTTGATAGGAACGCCTTTTAATATATTTGTATAGATATAGATTTAATTCTCCCATACATTCAAGATTCTATAACTACTATTAAAAAAAATAATTGAGACTCAAACTTCACTTAAAGAAATAATTATAATAACCGAAATTAGAATGACAAGTTTACTAGCAATTTTTCCAAATATTTTTTTTGGTGCAAGCAATTTTTCCAAATATAAGTCTACTACACTTGCAACCCGATGCCTCTAGTTTCAAAAATGGTGCCCAGCAACTAAATGCCACAACCAGTAAGAAAAAGAGAGTCAACAATAGGTTACATCATAAATGTTTGGCATATTACCTACGGGTGAGCGCTGATTTGACTATCTCATTACCAAAGTTTTTGTTTTAAAATTTGTTTTGGAAAAAAAGTCACTAACAATTATTTAAAGAAAAACTCATAAAATTAATTGTATTTTTGGAAAACCATATGGCACCTTAGGGACTTAAACAATATAGGGATTGCTCTGTCATGACTTCATAACTGGTCAATTAACCAAAGATAGAGTTCTGGGTGAGGGTATGAATATGATTAGTAATCGACCAATGTTGGCCACTATTTAATATGATTCATGTCTAGGTTTATACAGATAAATAACCAAGGAATATTTTCATACAATCTAAAAATTAATCTAAGTTGGTTCTTTAAAACACAAAGACAAATTTTCGGTGGTTTGTTATTTCCGCAATTAAATTAATAGGATCCTAAATTAATTGTCTCGAGTATCTTACTAAGCATGGGAATAATTCTTCAGGTCTTTGGCAAAAATAAGCATGTGTAGTAATGAAAGTATTAAACGTGTTGGCATGTATATGTATATAGGAATATAAAACAATAGGAAAAAAAAGAGGTTTGGATCAGATGTAGAATATACAAACATCATGAATTCTTTAAGGATCGACATCATGAAAAGAAAATTGTTAGTATAATAAGAAATAAATTGGAATTGGCCCGATCAAATATTATGCCTTTGTAGCCTGGGTCTTGAATAATGATCCGCAAGAGGAGCAATATTGAAGCTTCAATGAAGATTTAATGGAAATTAAAGTATTTAGGAACATGTTTTAAGTATTGAAAGTATTTTTCACAATGTGAAAGTGTATATACATCATAGAAAAAAGTGTAGGAAAGTTTGTCTAAGATTAAATGGAAACGAGGTCTAGATATGAGGATGTGCGGCCCACATGCCTGTTATGTGGCATGCATCACGATGGCGTCATCCCACATGATGTGTGAAACACATATGCTTCTGTGCTTCTTAATTTTGCTAAATGTCTCGATGTCGCTCGTGCGCAACGTTGACGGCCTAGACGCATTAAGGCATGCGAAGCGCATTCTAAAATCCAACCGGGCTTTATTATTTATGCAATCTTCCAAAGATTTTTTTATCCTCATTGAATATTATTATTTAGAATCTAAAAATCAGTTTTCCTCAAGATAAACTCCGACTTTTCATAATATCTTTTGATTTTGAAAATATTTATTAAATATACAATTAATGTAACACCACGTAATTTTCACTCATTGTTTTTTTGGTGTTGTTTACATTAAAATGATATTTTCTATTAAAATAAAATAATTTATTATTAAAAACTATTTTTAAAGTGTATAATTATTTATATTGTGTTATGTTGTTGTGTTTATTAATTTAAAGTGTATATGATGTGCATATTTATTTTATCATATAGATAGTAATTCTATAAATTTAAGTAGCGTGTGATTTTAGTTTTCAAGTGTTGTATATAATATGGGTCGACCAACATAAAGAATTCTTTTGCAAACCCATATCCTTCTTATGTTGTCCAAAATTTAGAGGAGAAGTATTAAGCATAGTATTAGCATCTTCTATCTATCCCTCTTTGTAACCACCAAAAGGTGAAGAGCCATCCCCCATTAACCCATCTTAATGCAATTAAACCTTTGCTTTATGATATGAACCATCACATTATTTTTGCTGCACACTCCCTTCACGCCAGCCTTACAAAGAAAAACAAAGAGTCCTTCTCCCTTCTCGCATTTTCGGCCATTTCTGCACACTCATCTTGTTTGCCCCATATCTCCTTCGTCTCTTATCGGAATTGGACGTGTGAGTAGTCCAAATTCATCTACTAGAAGAGATCTTGCTCTTGGTGTCATTAGTTTTTGAAGATACTTGAAGAATTGGTCGCAGTTTCTGTTTCAGTCAGACGGGTCACCCGGTTTTGTTTTCCTGTTGTACCTTCACGAATTTGATCATCGCGGAAGATCGAACCGTTGGATTGTCCGGAAATTTGGACAGCATGTTATGGACATATGGGCCTTCATTATGACCGGAGCGATTTTAAATCAGAGTTACACATTGACGGGAATCGAGATCGGAGCAGAGCAGTACGTGATGAAAATGCAACCAATTGGAGGTCTTCAAAGGTAACTAACGACGAACCTAGTGCGATTATAATTCGTTTAGGAATTATTTAGTTCTTAATATCTAAGTTGTGTTGATTTTTTTGTTAAGATTTGTGGGTTGCTAAAGTTTCATATTATTGATGTTATACTTGTTATACTTAAATGTTTATGAGTGATAGTTATGTGGAAGGAAACTAATTCTACTATTTTGTTATCCTTGCTAGAGTTTCATGGTTAGAATTTTTGTTTTATTATGTCTTTATGGTTTACATATTGGTTAGTGGACATTGTAAATCATGTTGTATGCACCTATTATGTTGGTTTGCTTAAGTATGATCAAAATGATTATAATATGAGAGTATGAATATCTGTTGCCTGCCGGTGTAAGTCGCTTGAGGAAGATTCATGTCCATGGCTTGTTATCTGTTGTTATTATCTGCCACAAAGTTAAGAGTGATGCTTCTTCCGTATTAGCATGGTAGTGTGGCAAGCTTACGGTTTTTATTTACATCTTAGTAGTTATGGTGTTGTAAGATGTTGGGTTGTTTGAATGATTAGATATGATTCAAGTATACTGGCGTATCAGATGTATAAGATTTTGGTGTTATAGTTATGTATACTTATGTGTCAATGTATGCAGATATGATGATTTACTCTTATTGCTATATGCATGCTTACATGAGCTTATTATTATTATTTTTTTATTATTATTGACATATATTTTTATTATGAGTGTTTTAATTATTTTATGATGGTTTGGTTGTTTGTATGATTTTGGGATTATAATAATATTGTAGTTTTATAAATCAATATCTAAGTTGTCGACGTTACAGTACTCGAGGGAGAATAATACTGTCTTTAGTACCGTTTCGCCAAGAGTTATGTACCAGGGGTATTATGACTAACATTGTAATTAACCTTGTACCCAAACTCAGACAACGAGAGTGTAGTAGTTGGAGTATCTGTTTATACTGTGTTTTTGGTGTATATTTATGTTTGAAGAAAGATTTATTCTTTTCAGTTGGGTGAAATGATTTTTATTAGTATTATATTACTATTACTTTGAGAAGAATAAATATCGTTGAATTGAGACTATTGGATTGCGATCCTAGTTTCTGCTGATTTTGGGTGTAAGGCCTTAAGGGCATCCTTAATATTTATATATGATGAATAAATGGATGAATAAACTATAGTATTTAATTGTAGAAATATTTTACTGAGATTAAGATATCCGGTGGGATAGATGTAGTCCCTGGTGAAGAACATGCCAACCACCTAGGTTGCGATTTAGGGGTATTACCTGGGTTAATTGTTGTCGTCCGAGAGGTTGGGAAGTACTGAGGTGGGTACTATCCTGCATCGGGAGTTTGGTCATTCTTAGACACAGGCATTAGGGAACGTAAGCCCATAGGCTGTCTGGAGATTTCGATCTGACAAACCTTAGGAAGTGGGTTGCGATCCACTGGCGTTCTGCTCTTTCTCAAAAGTTATTTATATTATTTTGGAGGCTTATGTTTTTGATCTTGTATGTCTATATTAAGTTTATTAATCATGATGTACTTTATTTAACCATGTTAAACTGTTAGTTGTTGTTTTGCTATTGTTTGGTTCAGTTTGATCTTTTATGTTGATTGGGACTTATTTATTAACGCTTGATAACTTCTACATGGATCCTAATTGAGCTGGGAGAGCTGTTAGTTACTCCCCATTGATTGTGGATATTTGTTGTATATCTTTGCAGGTTATGTTGATGACAATCTTATTTGGTTTTGGGCTCGGGTTGAGATGTGAGCATTAAAATGTTAGATGTTTTAGGCCTACTCTTTTTTTAATTTAGGAGTTAGTTTTCTTTTTGGCTATCAATTTAATTTATTTATACTATTTATTTATGTTGGTTTTATCACTTAGATATTTAAACGCATTTCTTGTAGTAGTGACATTCCCAGAAGACGATGTTTCCGCCATCGTCCTATAATACTATTATTATAATTTCTTTCTTTTTCGCTTTGAAATTCTGGGGTGTTACAATTAATATAAAGAATAAAAAAGATACATTGATATTAGGCCCCCACTTTGGATCGCAACCCACTTCCTAAAGTTTATCTACTCGCAATCTCCAGGTCAGTTTATGAGTGTGTCTAAGAATGATGGTCAAACTTGTAATCCTCCGTAAATTTATGGATTTTATAAATATATTTTAATATATATATTTATATTTAAATAGACTTTACAATTTTAATGATTTAATTTCCTTAAGGTTGACTATTTGAAAGTCAGAGAAATTATTTTAATGATTTATGCAAGTCAAATATTTAGTAAGTCATGCTTTGAAAAAAATTTGAAAGGTTTGAAATACTTATTGGATTTTTATAAGGATTTATAATTGGGTATGAGGAGTCCAAACACTCTTAGACTTGGAAAAGGATTTATAATCCTAGCCCAACTACCTTTTCCTAAGCCCATAAGAGAAAAACTATATAAACCTCCTAAACCCAAAAAATTTTCCGCACACTATTTTCTCTCTCCTCTCTTCCTCTCACTTACTCGGTCCTCCTTCCTTCCTCTCTCTTCTCCCGATTTTCTCTCTCCTTCGGCACTCCTCTTCTTTCGGCTTTCTTCCCCGGTCGCCGCCACACGCCGGCGATCACCTTTCGCCGTCGCCGCCTGCTTCTTCCCTTGGCTGGCGTTTCCTTTTTCCCCTTCTTTTGCTTTGGTTTGATTCTTTTCTTCCTCCTCAAGTTTATTGAAAGTGTGTATCGTCAAAGTTTTATAGTGATTTTTGTATGTTTAAAAGTTATAGTTTAATGATTTAATATTGAATCTGAGTTTTATAATTTATGCGTTGATGAAATAAAATTCAGATTTACATATTTGAGTTTAAATTAGATTTTAACTACCAAAGCATGAATATTAAGGTTTTGAAAGTTAGAGAAACTTAGTATTTTATTATAAGTTATCGGACCTATTACCTTTATGATTCAAAGCATGTTTGAATATGTTTTAAGGGAGTTTTAACTCATATTATGTTGCTGGAAATTTAAAGGAAGAGTTTTTTAAGGTGTTTTAAGATAAATTTGACCACTAGTGTAGTAGGTATTATGCTAGGAGGTTAAGTAATCAAGTTTTATTATTGGAAAAGGTTTCAAACATGTTTAAGAAGGATTTGAAATATTTTATTATTGCTGTAATTCATGAAGGATTGATTATGAATTGATATTGGTTGTTTTAGACGGAGAATTCTCTCTAGGCGACTTTTAAGACTGTTAATGTGGCCTATCGATTTGTTTACATAAAGTACGTACATACCTATGTGCTGTTTGATGTAGTATCATGATTTTAGAAAGGAAAAGTTGTGTCGTATCATGTATAGGAACTTTGTGAGTTCATATATGATTGCTATTATGATTAGTTTATATATGTTTTATGCCTGTATGCAAACATGTTAAGTATCGGATTTAATTACGAGATTCATATCATGTTTGTATGGAATATTAATGCAAGCATGTTGGTTGGGAACTTTATTTATTAATTCACATGAGGGAATTAATATATTCATTTGTTGGATCATGATTGAATCATGTGTTCCCTTTTATTATTATTTCCAGTACTCTATAAGGATTGTGGGCCTTATTTGGTAAGTTGATAATTTATACCTTTGAAAGGGAAGTTGGTTGTTGGCTAGGTTAAACAAATAACAAGGATTAAAATAAAGAAGGAATTAATCTTGGGTTGTAAGTTGTATGATCACTTCTTTAATCCTAAGATAAAAAGGAATAAAGTTGTGAATGTCTGATTATATGTAATCTTTATTGCTTGTGTGTCATACCAAGTAATAATTGGTAAATCATGTAAAGTGAAACTTGGATATTAATAAACTTTAAACTGGTGCACGTCTGAAGTTGGACAATCAGGAGTTGGGATTCATGGTGGTCGTGCCATGGCTTCTTCTGGAAATTGGATTGATCACCGTTCCTATTTTTTTAAAAGATCCCTTGATATCGTAGGTAATTATGGAATATGTAGTCGCGCTCGTATTTCGTCTTCCAAAGGGAAGGTTGGTTTTAGATGAGACAATTCGGTCCAATGACTATTGCATTAAAGTAATAAAAAGATTGTAAATGTTTAGTTCAGTAAAAGTTATCTACAGATTGTTATGTTATTATTTATCTCTGCTTATATTTATTAGTATCATGTTAGGAATGTTTATTTATTATTATGTAGTACTTAGTTTTATTGATTACGTGCTTTGTTTGTATGTGTTGATAATGGTTTTGCCTTATTGATCTTGTGATGACCCATTCTTGGTGAGCAGATTCTTTAGTGCATGGACATCTACAGGTTTACAAATCTTGCATCATGTGGATTTGGAAATGGAGAGCTTGTGTAACAGATTGATCTATTTATTATTTTATAGTAGATGTATTTACATTTAAGTTTGGTTTGAAGTAATGTTAACAATGTTGTCTGGTTTTGAAATTATTTCATTATTTTTTATATTTCAATTCAATGGTTTAGTTATATGTTATCTGCTGTAAAATTCTGAATAAGTCGATACGTTATCACACGGGTGATGATGTTTTGATGATTCTCTACGTTTTATATTGAAAAGGTATTTCGGAAAAGAGATAATTATCGAGGTGTTACAAAGTGGTATCAGAGCTTTTGGTTATATTAAAAAATTTAGGCGCCTAACTAGCTAGTTATTTGAATGAATTTCTTAGAATTGAGCTCCTACTTATTCTTTGTGTTTAAATTAATTTTTGAAACACTATATTATTTTAAATTAACTGTATAAATATTTTATTCGAAAAAAATAGGGTTGTAATATTCTATGGGTCGAGATTATATTTTTTTGTGGAATTTTTTTGGAAATTACAAGGTCCGAATTTTTTTTTTGTTCGAAACATGTTTTTCAATTGTCCAAAATTATTTTTTATTTTTTTAGAAATTGTCTCATCGAAATTTTTTTTTAGTTCGATTTTATTCAAAAATTATGATGAATGTATTCATTATTTTAATACTTTTAAGTTTTACTTGTTGTATTGTGAGAATGGGTAGTATAGGAAGGGCATATAGGATAGAAATATTATATGCATGCATTAAATAGTTAGTTCAGCATGATTATATTTACATTTATCTTCTCTGATAATTGTTTATATTTTTCTTCCTTCCTAACTGGTATATTCTTGCGCCGATGTTGTTGTTGGTAACTCCTTACTGTTTATTGTTGGAAATATACGTTAAGTGAGAGTACCAATTGCTTATAGAAGTTATATTTGTTTGTTATAGATTTCTAGCCATGTTAGATAGAGAAGATACTAGAGTAGGGAGCTACTACAACCCGATTGTATTGAGTGATGATGAGAGTGTTGGATGTCATGAGATTAGAAGTGATAGTTACACTAGCCAAGAGATCATTATACGTTATGTGTTAAAAGTAGGCATAGAGAAACATAGTATTTTATTATGGGACCTATTATCTTTATGATTCAAAGCATGTTTTAATATGTTGTAAGGGAGTTTTAACTAATATTATATTGCTGGAAATTTAAAGGAGGAGTTTTTAAGGGTGTTTTAAGATAAATTTTAACCAGTACTGTAGTAGGTATTATGCTAGAAAGTTAAGTAATCAAATTTTACTATTGGGAAAGGTTATAAAAATGTTTAAGAATGATTTAAGATATTTTATTATTGCTGTAAATTCGTGAAGGATTGATTATGAATTTATATTGGTTGTTTTAGGTGGAAATTCTATCTAGGCAACATTTAAGACTGTTAAAGTGGCCTATCGGTTTGTTAACACAAGGTACGTAAATACCTATGTGTTGTTTGATATAGTATCATGATTTTAGGAAGGAAAAGTAATGTAGTATCATGTACAGGAACTTTATGAGTTCATATAGTATTGTTATTATGATTGGGATTTACATGTTTAATGCATGTGTGCGAACATGTTAAGTATGAGATTTAATTATGAGATTCATATCATGTTTGTATGGAATATTGATGCAAGCAAGCATGTTGGTTGGGAACTTTATTTATTAATTCACATCAGGGAATTAATATATTTATCAGTTGGATCATGATTGAATCATGTGTTCCCTTTTATTATTATTTTCACTACTCTATGAGGATTGTGGCCCTTATTTCGTAAGTTGATAACTTATACCTTTGAAAGGGAAGTTGGTTGTTGGCTAGGTTCAACAAATAAGAAGGATTGGAATAAAGAAGGAATTAATCTTGGGTTGTAAGTTGTATGATCACTTATTTAATCCTAAGATAAAAAGGAATAAAGTTGTGAATGTTTGATTATATGTTATCTGTATTGCTTCTGTGTCATAACAAGTAATAATTGGTTTCGTCAAAAAAAAAGAAGTAATAATTGGTAAATCATGTAAAGTGAAACTTGGATAGTAATAAACTTTAGACTGGTGCACGTCTGAAGTTGGACAATCAGGAGTTGGGGTTCATGGTGGTCGTGCCATGGTTTTTTCTGGGAATTGGATTGATCATCGTTCCTATTTTTATTGAAAGGTTCCTCGATATTGTAAGTCATTATGGAATACGGAGTCGCGCTCGTAATTCATCTTTCAAAGGGAAGGTTGGTTTTAGACGAGACAACTCGGTCCAATGACTATTTCATTAAAGTAATAAAAAGATTGTAAATGTTTAGTTCAGTAAAAGTTATCTGCAGATTGTTATGTTGCTATCTATCTCTGCTTATATTTATTAGTATCATGTTAGGAATGTTTATTTATTATTATGTAGTACTCAACTTTGCTGATTACGTGCTTTGTTTGTATGTGTTGATCATGGCTTTGTCTTATTGATCTTGTGATGACCCATTCTTGGTGAGCAGATTCTTTAGTGCATTGACATCTACAGGTGTGCAAATGTTGCATCACAGGGATTTGGAAATGGGGAGCTTGTGTAACAGATTGATCTATTTATTGTTTTATAGTAGCAGCCCCGTTTTTGAGTATATGGTGGCCTAAGGGTGAAATCAAAAATTGGGCCCTAATCGACAAGTAAACTAGAGTTTAACTTCTATGCACATAAGTAAAAAAAAAATTATTTATGTAAATGACAATTTTTATTATACTCAACAAACAATCTAATAAACCTGTAGTCTAAAATACAAAATTTGAAATTTATTCATTTAACACTCAACTCATGCAAAATAATTTCTCCGGGCATTTTTAGATGCAAAGTCACTAATATTAGTATCTACATCAATATGCTCTAACATATGTCTCTCAATACATAATATGGCTAGACCATTCAACCTTTCTTGTGACATTGACGACCTCAAATAGGTTTTCAATAATTTCAATTTTGAAAAACTTCTTTCGGCAGATGCAACTGTGACCGGCATGGTTAAGAGGATCCGATAAGCAATTGAAACATTTGGATAACAATCTGCAGCATTTACGAACTCGAGAATTTCAAATGCTGACATCGACACATTTGGCAGTGTCATTTGCAACACTCTTAATTCTTAAAAAAGATCATCTGCATCAACATCCGACAAATTATTATGAGTAAAAGCATTCCTAAAATTTTTGCAAGATTTTCTTAACTCATCGCTATTTATTGATTTCAACCTATTCACATCAAATAAGAATCTAAAACTACTATCAAATGCCTCAGTTGCTCAAATCTATTATTCAAAGAAGCTATAGCCATATCAACGACAACCAAAAAGTAGTTAACTCTAAAAGATTCCTTTGGTGATGGTATTGTTTCATCATTATCATTCTCATCGAACTGTCTTTTTCTAAAGACGTGGCGCTTTGTTGGAAGTGTTGGCTCTATGTCCATTTCCAAAGCAAGGCTTTTGGCAATAAGCATACTAGATTCAAAGCCACTATTTCTATATTCCTCAAAATATGACATTATACCTTCCACTTCCTTCATCATAGTTCCAATGCACATAGATTTATATTATAACTTCTTACTCACAATGTTAATAGCAAACAGAATATCATGCCAGATCACCATGCCAAGTAAAAATTCAAAGGCCGCAAGAGAATTACCCAAACTTTTAGCTTCACTTTTTGACTTAGCATCATCAGCACAAGATTCATACAGCTTTGACAAAGCTAATCTTATTTGAGGTGCTTGAAATCTAATAGCTTTAACACTTTTGAGCTGACTCTCCCACCGAGTATTACATAAAGATTTTACAATAAAATCTTTCACATTATCAACTAAAATCTGCCATCTTTTAGTGGAAGTAGCAAATAATGTGTATATTTGTTGCACAATTCCGAAAATATAAATAGCTTTAACATAATAATGTGCCATATTAGATAGAGTGAGATTTAGACTATGACAAGCACATGGCATATATAAAGCCCTTGGATTTATATCAAGTAATCTCTTTTGAACCCCTTGGTGTTTTCCTTTCATATTAGAACCATTATCATAACCTTGACCCCTTACATCATCAACATCTAGATCAAGAGACTTGCATACATTTAACAATTCATTAAAAAGTCTCAATCCAGATGTATCATCTACTTTCAAGAACTCTAAAAAAAACTCTTCTATTTTTATCTTATTATTGGACACATTTACGCATCATATTATCAAAGTCATTTGCTATTGATGACTCACATCAGGAGTACAATCAAGAATTATAGAAAAAAATTTGCCCCTTTAATGATCCTTAATATTGAAGTTCTAACACCATGGGCTAAAAGAGAAATCAACTCATGAGGGCCAAGGTAGTGATAGTGAATATCTTTATTCTGAATACGTCTAACATGATCTTGAATTATCAAATCAAATTCAGCTATCATTTCAATCAAGCCCAAAAAATTACCATTACTATCCTCATAAAGTTTTACATTAGATCTACGAAAAGCTAAATTATATTTACAAAGACATTTAACAACATATACTATTCTTATTAACACTTGTCTCCATTGTTCCTTTTCCTTTGAAAATCCTTCTTGCAAATCTTTATCAATGCCTTTGTTTTTATTAAATCTCACTCTTGTTTCATTCCAAGTACTCATATTAGTCAAATGATTAAAACTATTGTCATGTTATTTGAGTTTCTCACTCAAATGCTTCCGGTCATTTACCCCTTCACTTGCTAAAACACTTCTATTATTTTGGGCAGAGAACAACTTACAACAAAAACAATATACTCTGTCAACATGTTTGGAATAAACCAACCATTTTCTGTCTTGAATCTCCCTATTACTCAGTTTTCTAGAATAATAAACACATGAAATATGCCTAGATAAATCATCTATAGGGAACATGAGACTCAATTCCCTCATAGGGGGTCCTTTTTCAATCAAAATGTCTCTAGTTTTATTATCAAGTATACCCCAATTTCTAGGATCATAGATTTCAATAGGAGAGATGAATTGTTCATCAATATCTACATCAACATTTGTTGCATTATGGTCATTGTTCAGATTGGCATTATCATCATTAATCACATTGTCATCATTCGAATTGGCGGTATCATCGTTAATCACATTGTCATCATTCAAATTGGCGGTATCATCGTTAATCACATTGTCATAATTCAAATTGGCATCATTGTCATCAATGGGACTGTCATCACTCAAATTTTCATTAGATTGGTGATTATTATCAGTTTCTAAGCCCAATCCATCACTACTTGAAGGCTCCTCCACTCGCCTACAAAAGAATTTATCTATAGCTCCCTTTTGTGATTCAATCAATTCTTGTGTTCGTTTTCTCTTTTTCCTTATTCACTACCAGATAAATATTTACGCGACAACATTATACAATAAACTAATGAACCAAAAGGTATAGAATGATAGCACCTGAATCCTAATTGTTGTCGATCATCACTCTCAAATATAAAACATAAATCAGCAAGACAACATCCACAAGAAGACTTGCCATATCATTATTTGCAAATAAAAATCAGCCAACTACTCTATAATTAAAAATGAAAAATCAATGTACAGTTAACAGTAGCAAAATAAAAAAAAACAATGATATACAATGAAAATTCTAGAACCAAATAAAAGTGATATACAGTAGCAAAATAATAAATTCAATGCAATGTAATTATGTAATGTTAACAGTAGCAAAATACTTAAAAATTAATAATATACAATGAACATTAGAACATTCGATGTACAGTTAGCAAAAGCAAAATAATAAAAAACCAATTAAGAGTGATATACAATAGCATTGTAGCAAAATGATAAAAAAAATAAATGAAAATTCGATGTATAGACTACAACAGCAAGAATTGATATACTCTATCAACACCAATTAAGACTTTAAGATCTTTCTTTCAAAAAAAAATAAGACTTTAAGAATTAAGAGTGATGTACAGTAGCAAAATGAATGAAAATTTGAAACTGAAAGAGTAAGAGTGATAACCTTGAATCTTTGCTTCTATAACCTTAATCAATTGAAGGAGAGTTATTTATAAGAAAAATTATAGTTTTTTCCCGTTGAAAATCGAATTTTGAGAAGACCGTTTGAGTTCAACTTGAATAAATTGGAGATTTGTTTGGAGATTAATCAGGAAAGAAGTTATGGAATAAAAAAAATCTTAAAGATGAGGATTTTTAGGATGCTGAATTTTTTGATTGGAAGTTTAATTTGGAAGTTGAAAGGAGGGAGAATGAAGGGACCGAGAAGGCGAGCATTAAGGACAGAACACAGAAGGAATGGGTAACTGGGATAAGAAAGGTTTTATTTACTTATTTGTTTTTTTTTACCGTCAGCTTTTTTTGGGGAGGAGGCCCCGGGCTTCCGCCCCGTTTGCCCTGGGCCAAATACGGGCCTGTGTAGTACATGCATTTACATTTAAGTTTGGTTTGAAGTAAAGTTAACAATGTTGTTTGGTCTTAAAGTTATTTCATTATTTTTTATATTTAATTCTAAGGTTTAGTTATATGTTTTCCGCTGCAAAATTCTTAATAAGCCGATACGTTATCACACGAGCGATAATGCTTTGATGATTCTCTACGTTTTATATTGAATAGGTATTTTGGAAAAGATAGAATTATCGTGGTGTTACAAAACTCCCGATGCAAGGTAGTACAATCAGCAATCCTTGTCCACTCGGACGATAACAATTAACCCGATTTTCCCCCTAGATCGCAACTTGGTGGTTCGCATGTTCTTCACCTGGGACTGCATCTAACCCACCGGATGTTCTTTTCTCAAATAAAATTATAAATATCGTAAAATTATCATTCATCTTAATAATATTCATCAAAGGGACTTATACCTACAATTCATCAATAGATATCTCTTCAAAATTCCTCAAAGAGGTAAACTCACAAGAGTACCATGATCACTTAAAACAACAAATACATTTGTACACATTTAAGCATAATTAATAATATAAGAAGAGTTATACAGCGCCATATAACATAAACAAAATTACATCCCAACATGATAGATCACCAATGACATGTAAAGCATACGTTCAAGTACATACGAAAAATCATACAACACAAAATAGAACACCTGTGCTTGGCGCAGGAGCTTGCACTCCGCACTAATCTGTACGTCTAGCGCACATACCACCTTACGTCTGACACATCTGGGTGCGTCTGACGCCACTAAATGAACAATATTAACTTAACCAACAACTCATTAATTAAATAAAATGTACATAAGTAATCATTGTTAACCTAACCAAATGTAAAAAATAATCATGACAACAGTATCATAAAATCATCAACTCTTAAATAATGCAAAACGTTTCATTTAAATATGATGATTAACCAAAAACCATAATAAAAATTATTTAACAATTAAAATCAAACCCTAAATACTCAAAAAAATTAACATAACACCTTCATAGCCTTATTGTCATACTAATAATTGTATTTCTAATTTTCGGACCTCAAAAGTAACTTTTAACATAAATTTCTAGATTACTCAATAAAGCAAATAAAATACTTAAAATTATAAATAAATGCACGAAAATTACCAAAAATTCAAAAAACATAAATACACCAATGGTTATACATATTATGCAAAGAAATAGATTTCGGTCCTATAATATAATATTAATGAATTAATTACTAACAATAACAAAAATACAAAAGTAGAAAATTCAATTAACTAAACTTGAAAAAAATAAGAAAAAATGATTATAAGACATGAAAAACATACTATCCACATAAAATTTTTAGTAAAAATATTTTTGGTAATTATCACACTCATTCAATAATTATTTAATAATTAAACCATGAATACATAAATTACCAATTTAATTAATAAAATAGAAAAAATCAAATAAAAATATTTTTTATGCACTTAATATATACACATCATAATAATGAACACTCACATAAATTTCCATCAAAAATTTTATATAAAAAGTAATTAAAACAATTTTCTAACAAAATACTACCTCCGTTTCCTAAAGATCTTTCTTGTTACAGTTACTATAGATACCAATGAGAATTAATTTGTGTGGGTGTGGGATGGGTAAAGTAAGAGATAGAAAGGGGTTATAATAATTAACAAATGAAAAGAGGTTAAAGTAGGAGAGAGAAATGGAGAAAAATTGAATTAATAATGTAATGGTGGACCATATGATAGGGACATGACAGGGTAAAAAGGAGAAAAAAAATTCCAAATAAGGAATAAAGTAAAAGAGGGAAGATCTTTTGGAAGCACACTTAAACGGAAAGAGGGAAGATCTTTAGGAAACAGAGGTAGTAATCTATTATCGAAATATACTCTAATCTCTATTGTTCTAAGATAACTACTAGTTACCTTAATTTTTGGTGAAAAATAATACTAGAACAATAGAGGAAGAAGAGAATAATCTTGCTCCCAAAAACTCGAAGAAAAACCGATTAACTCGTCTGTTTTAAATGGAAACTAAAGTCACGTCCTTCACTTTCTTCAAAAACAAATTACACCATGAGCAAGATCTTTTCGAGTAGATGGATTTTGACTACTCACACGTCCAATTCCAATAAGAGATGAAGGAGATATGTTGCAAATAAAATAAGGGTGCAAAAATAATCGAAAATGCAAACAAGAGAAGAAGAGTTGTTATGCCCGAATTTCCTGACTTGTTTCTAGCATTATGGAGGAGATTAAAGTGCAATAAAAAAATGTGATTATTCAACTCATTAATCAAAGGTATAAGTGTACAATAATGGGGGTTAATGGTGGTAAATGAAGATGCATGGCTCTTGGGTAATTTTAACGTTACAAAACCATTGCTAAGATAAATAAGAATGCACTAGAAGGCTCTAGAACACACTAGAATTCGACCCCTGTCTTAATTGACAGAATTAAGTTTTTGTACGTTGTTGATCCAAAATACATAAAGTAGCATTATAAAAATAATTCGCAATACTAAACGAGAATAAATAGTTATAACTAATAAAATACCTAAATATATATACACACGTTAAATGAATAATCTCAACAACACAATACCACAATTAAACAATTATACTCGTTAAAAATAGTTTTAATAACATATTATCATATTTTTACAAAAAATATAATTATAATGTAAACAAATGTCAAAAAATAAATGGTGAAAATTACAAGGTGTTACAATCACTCCCCTTGGAAGAGTTTCGTACTCGAAACTTAAAAGCAACCAAGAGATCAAAAGAAAACAGTACTCTAGATAATGAACATTAAGAAAACAAAAATCGATGGGTTTCAATTAAGAACTAACCAACTTTGCGGTATAAAATTTGATAAATCAAATAATATACCTTGGAAGACCAAAAAGAGTTGTATAATAAAGAAGTATTGTAACAACCATCATTTATAAAATGTGAAAGAACCAAAGACAAGTAGAAAGTTTGAGGCAAAAACGTTTGCACCATAAACTATAGGTAATTAGAAAAAGAAACAGGAATAAATATTATTTACGTAAAATTATAAAAGAATAATCCGATCATACATATATATTTTTTAGAAAAAGAAGCGAAAAAAAAAAGTTCGTAAATTGGTAAAAAAAATCCATTTAAATAGAGATAACCACACAGACTTATACTAGACTTATAAAGATAAGAATACTTTAATAAAGAGTGGCTAACTGCTTTATTAAATTAGCACTTACGAACTCAAGTAATACATATCTTATAAGAGCGTACGTCCTCCTAAACATATATATGAAATTTAAAGATCGCAAAAGAAATTGATAACTCTAAATAAATTTCTCAACGACGAAACACTAATAATTATAAATAGGCAATAAAGTAATAAATTATAATCACAATTACAAAAAATTTCAAGTCGACACAAATGTGCATGGAACCACCCATTGCAACCTACTATCAACAAAACAATATTTGAAAGCCTTCTTATTAAATAAACATTAAAGTTTACCTAAATCACCCAATATAAATATAATATCAACTCAAAAATGAAATTAAATCAAAATAGTCAAAATGTGTCAACATATTAATTGACATACAAGTCAAAGGAATCACCCATTATAGCTTAATATCAACTCAAACAAGTTTGAAATTTAGATTGAATATATAACTTTCGCTTTCAAAGAATATAAAACAGAACAGTCAAAATCAGAGAATTAAATAAGAATTAATGAAAACAACCAAAATGACATTACAAAAGGGTTTGCATGCCATGCAAGCAACTTGCGCGCGCCACGCAAGGTGATGCTCCAAGCACACTCTCCTTGCATGTGCAAGGTTCATGCACTTGACGCATCACTTTCGCATAGCCTTTTTTTGTTTCAACAATTTGTTGGTCGTTTTTCGATGTTTCCAGCCTAATTCGAGGGTAATATGAGAGGAAAGCATGTTGAACATAACAAACAAGCAATCAATAACGTCGTATAGGTAAGAAATAGTTTGCAGTTCCAACCTAAAGTCAAGATATACGTTTGATTAAGGGTGTTAATGAGCTAGGGTGGATCACAAACTATTCGAGTTCGGCTCGACCAAAGCTCGGCTCGATAGGGTTCGACTCGAGTTCGGGATCGGCTCGAGAGAGCTCGACTCGAGTTCGGGATCAGCTCGAGACCTTAATGAGCCAAGCCTGAGCCTCCCTAAGTTCGACTCGAGAGTTCATTAACAAGCTCGAAACAATTTTAGATATTTTTTATATAAGATATTAATGTCCCACATCGACATAGAAGGTAAACAACAACCTTATTTTCATTATAAAATCTTACTACCTTTCACTAAACTTCATTTTAGATTTGTATGATTGGACTATCTGTAAATTCATTAATTAACTAGTTTAATCATTTTAAAATTATTTATATAAACATTGAACACAGTATATCTTTAAAAAAATAAGAAAACATTACAAAAAGTTGGTAACATATGAAATAGTGAAGAAAAAATAGTGAAAAGAAAAAATAAAAGAAAGGACTTGCAAAAGATCAATGGAAGCATATGAAATAGTGAAGTAGTTAAGCACAGCGTGTGAAAGCTTTGTTATATCAAATTTCTGAAGTCCCACATCGGTGAGGAAGCAAAGGAAGGAGTGAACATTTTGTATTAAAAAGGCATGCGGATAAAGAGTCACAAAGATCAATGGAAATTGGGCTTATTTATTAAATGGGCATGACTTGACTTCCATATTACTTTAATTTTGGCAAAAGTATGTTGGGCTGTATTTTTATCAAAAGTATGATGGATAAAAATTCTGCTGAATTTTTTTTTATATCTGAAAGTTTTTGTTTTCGAGTCGACCCTCGAGCTGAGCTTGGGTTTGAGCTTTTCGAACTCGAGCCGAGCCTAGATTTTTAAGCTCAGCGAGCTTCGAGCTGGAGCCCAACTCAACCTCAAACATTTTCGAGCCGAGCCGAGCCTGGACATGTTCGGTCTCGGATCGGCTCGTTAACACCCCTACGTTTGATATTAAGTTTAGGCTTGAAAGGGCCCATGACAAAGAGATTGATCTCACACTCTGTAACTTTGATTAAAAATATGGTCATGTGTAAGACGCACTCTAGTCTCAAGTCAGGAACAAGAGAGCAATGACATGGTTGGGTAATTTTTTTTATGACTAAAATCCAACATTATCACTGAGGAAGCTTTTTGGAGGGACAAAGTGAAACCACCCCCCCCCCCAGGGATGGCACCACGTATAGAATATGCACTAATAAGGCAAGGAAAATAAGCTTACAATGGCTCTGAAGAATAGTCATGCATATGCAAAACTGTAATGTTATTTAAAGGCATAAAATAAGTATAAATAACTTTTTTTTCGAGAAATAACATTTTTTTCAAGTTTAACTCATTCACCAAAAACTAAAATCTGAATTCTCCCCGGTGAAGTCGCCAAATTTTAGGCATGTTTTTATTACTTACGCGGGATGAAAGCGGAGTTGGCTACCTAATTGTAGATATTTTTGTTTTAATATACATTTTGAGAAAAAGTCACCAACAAGTCTTTAAAGAAAAACCTATAAAACTGATTGGATATCTAGAAAACCATAGGGACATCTTAGTGACTTATCCAATGTAGATTTCCCTATCATGACTCATAATTGGTCTATGAACCAAAGATAGAGTTCGGGGGTGATGGTATAAATACGATTAGAAATCAAATTCGCCTATTGTTAGCCTACTTAATACGATTCAATCCTTCATTTTTTTTTTTGAATAACTCAATCAAAATGCAAGAAAAAAAAGTGTTTGTTATGCTTAATATCTTTAGTTTGATCATGTCTAGGTTCATGCAAATAAATAATCAAGAAAATTGTTCATATAATCTAAAAATTAATTTATGTGGTTCATTAAACACAAAAAACTACTAGGATCCTAGATCAATTGTTCAAATTATCTTATTAAGCAAAGAACATTTCTTTAGGTCTTGATCAATAAAAATAAGCATGTGCGTTAATGAAAGCATGAAACACATGTTGGCATGTCTAGACGTGTATTTATTGCCTACGCAATGTGAACGAGAACTTGATAACTTCATGGAAGGGTTTTATTTAAAAATATTTTCAAGGTCGTCAACAAATCTTTGAATGAAGACTCATAAACCTAATTGAAAATTAAAAAATATGAGGGACAAGTTAGGGACTTATCCGATGTAGATTTCTCCATCATGACTCTATGATTGGTCATTGAGCCAAAAATTGAGTTCAACGGTGAGGCATCTACTTAATACGATTCATAGCAAGTTTTATCAATTAAACAACCAAACAATCGATTTCAATACCCTAAAATATATTACTCTTGCTTGGTTCATTAAGACATAAAGATTATTAAATGACATATAGTTAAACAATCATATTACTGAGATTGTAAACCAATTGTCCAATTATCATATAACGCGTTAGAATATTTATTTAGGTCTTGTAATTAACAATAATAACATGTGCGGTGATGAAAGCAATAAATATTCAAAACATGAAACATATATGAAATTATAGACAAGAGAGTTAAGATTAAGAATATATAAAAGACACAAAATTGCTTAAAGATATACATGACAAGAAAAAGTTAGTAATTTCAAGCAAATAAATGGCAATTGAATAATTAAAGGATCCATAAGAATATACCTTAATCTCCTTGGTTTTATGAACAACCTTCGAAAGAGCAATCCTCAAAACTCGAAATGAAATGAAAGTTATCGGGTGAAGACGATGTCAATTTATAGGCAAAATGGGAGAAACCAAATAAGATTTGGGAATGTGCGGCGCGCATTCCTATTGCCTTGATGCATCATTGATTTGCAACGTGCATATGTGACAAGTTGAATGCATCATGATGTTTAACACCCCAAAACTTTGGTTTCAAAACTTTATAAAATATTCACTTTTCATTAAAATATCTAACCAAACCTTTAGGGTGTTACCGTCGCATTTATTGTTAAAAATAAATGCAAGGCTATATATTAAAAATAAAATTTCAACTCACAAACCAAAGTTTCAAAATAAACCAAACTAAGTTGTCTAATTTAACCTAAACCAAAATTAAACAATCCCAAATAACAGTACCATAATGTTTATTAAACTAGGTGAACTTAAAACTATAAGTGCGCTCATTCCTGCAACGTAGTCCCTTTCGCCAACCTGCACAATATAAATAGGAAGAGAACAAAGGAAAACAAATACACAAAAATTAGTGAAAGCTAAGTAATTACAACTCCATCCTGTAAAATAATAATAGTTGTATTTTGAAAATAATTTTTATAGCATACTATAGACAAGTATAACGTAGTACAGACAAGTATAACATAATACAGACAAGTATATAATATGCTTAACCATTTCAATTATTTCAATTTTATATGAGTCATTCAACCACAAATTTAATTATTAGAGGGGAATTGAACGTCACTAGGCCAGGACTAATCCCAGTAACCACCTACTTCAACATAGGTCGTCACCCAAATAAATTAAGAGTAATGGCCAATATCGTTTTGCAGAATGTCCCTAGTGTGCACTCCCCTCACTAATCTAATGAGTATTTGCAACTCGCACCAACGTATTAGGAGGAAGATAATAAAGATTTGTAACAGAATAAAAATCAAATATTGTTCATCACCTATGGAGGATCCAAGTCCACAGGTTGATTCCCTTAATAATGTTTCCACTTACATGATTAATAGATTTTAAAAGTTATGACACATCAAACATCATATTGACATTAACAAGAAACATCTTCAGTTCAATAAATATTTTTCACAACTTAATCACTTTATAGAATTACAATAATCAACATCCATAATTTATAGTAACCAATACGTCCATCATTAGAGCCTCATAGAGTCACAATATCAACTTATAATGTCGTTCGTAACATCATTAACTCACTAGTTGTACCCATTAAGTTAAAGTATCAACATTAGTATAATTTTTGATATGATGATTACATATGTATATTATAAATCTGAAGGTAATAACAAAATACTAGTAGATACATATGTATTATACGCAGGGATAGTAATACTAAAATAATTAATAATAACTTTAGTCATAACAAGTACTAATATTATTCTTGTCACATAATATACATCTAATATAGACATAGAATCACATAACTACATGTATTACACATAGCACATACAATTCCTAACGGGATTCTAATTGTTGATGGACATTGTGCATTACCTCGAACGCGTCCCAAGTATAGCAATATCAACTAAAAGTCGTCTTCTACGAAGTTTTCGTCTACAATAAATAATATTACCTAAAGTTAGTCATTTGATATAATATCCCGAAAAATAATTAATCAAAATTTACAAGATTAATAATAACAAGGTGAATAACCAAAGTAGGAAAAGAAAAGAAAGAAAAAAAAATTGAAAAAAAAAATGAAAACGAGACTCTGTCACTTTTTTGGAAGGAGAAAGAAATTTTGTACAAAGTGTTCAAAGTTTTGATGCGTGACAACATAGCCCACATGACTTTTGCTGACAATTTTTCCCCCTTTTTTTAAAAAAAAATAAAAAAAATGACTAAAAGCTTTAAGAACTCCACTCATCAGACGACGAGAAGCAGGAGAAAGAGAGGAAAGAAGAAAGGGAAAGAGGAAGAAAGAAGAAAGAGAAGAAGAAGGAAGAAGGAGGTCGACCGGGTAATATCAGTATTCTGGCGAATCCACTGGTGAAGGCGTAGTAATGGTTGCAATTATTTTTATTTTCTTTTAAAACTATCGAACCACAACAATGGTGGATTTTAGATCTGAAATTTGGAACTTACCAAAGAGGTGAAGAAAGTGTATTACGTGGGGATTATTTTTGGGTGTTTGGGGGTATATATGTATGTAAATCTAGGGTTTTCACTAAAAGGTAAGTATTTTAAAAAAAATTAATCCTTTCCCAAAACCAACTCAAGTTATAATTTCAAAATTTTCTTTTCTCTATATTACTTTATGGACGAAAAAAAATCTGATTTACTAAAAAATATGATTTCGAAAATTTTATTTTTAAAGGATAAAATTTTGATTTGATAAAAAAAATGAGTCTCATAAAAGAAAAAATCTGATTTATTGTAACTTTAATTTATTTTTCAGAATTTCAGAATTATAAAATCTTATTATAACAAAATAAATTTCATAAAATAGTTATACAAATTTGAGATATTATATCTAGTCCCCCCTTAAAAGAAAGTTCGTCCCCCTTAAAAGAAAGTTCGTCCTCGAACTTTAACGTTACCTCTTGCAACTAATATGCAAACAAAAGTTAGTATGACATTATATCCCCCTTAAAGAGTTTCATCCCCGAACTCAAGCGTACCTGCTGAAAAAGTTGGGGATATCGGTTTTTCATATCATCTTCGGCTTCCCATGTAGCCTCTTCAGAAGTTTGACTTGACCATAACACCTTGACTAATTTTACCGGCTTGTTCCGGGCACTTCTCGTTTTGGGGTAGTCAAGGATCCTGACTGGGCGTTGTTCAAAGGATAAGGTCTCATCTAGTTCAATGGTTTTGGGTTGAATGATATGGGCAGGATCATGGACATATTTTTGAAGTTAAGACACATGAAAGACGTTATGGACATTGTCTAACTCCATTCGTAAGGCTAATCTATAGGCTACTTTCCCAATTCGCTCCAAGATCTCATATGGTCCAATGTAACGCGGACTCAACTTTCCTTTCCTACCAAATCTCATGACCCCCTTTGTTGGTGACACCTTTAGCAAAGCCTTCTCTCCAACCTCAAATTCCATCTCTCTTGTATTCTGATCTACATAAGCCTTTTGTGGATCTTGAGCTGCCCTCATGTGCTCCTGAATAAGCCTAACTTGTTTTGTTGTTTCTTCAATCATCTTAGACCCTAAAGTCATCGTCTCACTTATGTCACTCCAACACAAAGGACTCCTACATTTCCGCCCATACAATGCTTCATACAGTGCCATCTTTATGCTTGAGTGATAACTGTTGTTATAGGAAAACTCTATAGTTGGCAAATAATCATCCCAAGATCCTCAAAAGTATATCACGCATGCTCTCAACATATCCTCCAAAGTTTGTGTTATTTCACTAGGAACACTACAAGAGGGGGGGTGAATTGTAGTGTGGAACTCATTGCCCAAATAATGCAGAATTTAAAATTTAAGCAATAAGGAACTGAAAGTGCAAGAGATTTTTACGTGGAAACTTCTTGTCTCAATACAAGAAGAAAAACCACGAACTACTCAGGATTTAAACTCTTCACTATAATAGGAAATCTTCTATGTTTCAACCTATTACATACTCAAGTTCACTCGGAACTCCAACTCTCTCACAATCTCCACTCTATACTCTAGACTTAACTCTAAGTCTTTCAAGAGTTCCCACAACTCTTTACAAAAGGTTTACTCAAACCCTTCACCCCTAGATAGACTTCACCCTAAGTCTACGCATACACAACAAGAACTTACTCAAGTTCCTAACTCGAACTTACTCAAGTTCTTAACTCGAACTTGATACAAGAATGCACTCAAACCCTTTGCCAAATTCCCATTACAAGAGTTCACTCAAACCCTTTAACCCCAAACTCAAATACAGACGCTTGATAATTTGGTTTAACTCTAGTATAGAAACTGAATAACTGTAAAGGAACATGGCACTCATAGGAACTTGGAACTCACAGGAACTGACTCAAACAAGGAATAGAAAATATAATTCTTTTGTAACACTATTCCTTAAGCCAAACTTATGGAATGACATAAGTCTAACACTATGGAAAGACACTAGTCAGACCATTTGAAACTCAATTGAACTTGTATATTTATAGCAGTCTTTTAGAATGAACATGGGATCAATCATGTGTTAGTGGTTAAACCATCATCCCATGGTGTTCCTTACCCGGAGGAACACGTTGCTCAATCATCCCATGATCTCCATGATCACTGTTAAACGTGGGAGGAAATTAAGTTAATGCTCCTTAATTTTAGCAACCACTTTAAGCATTAATTTCAAAATCTGATTTAATTAAAAACATTTCAATTATTAATACCAAAATAAAATCCTTTTACCAAAAATATTATCTTTAAAATATTTCCATAAAAACTGAAAAGAATTTTATTATCTTTAGAAAAATAAAATCTTTCCCTTAAAAAGATTTTCCTTAAAATCAGATTTTTCCTAAAATAAAAACGGTTACCTATAATCTAGGCATAATTTACTCAACTGACATACCTGCACCGTTGTAATGCTTCATCCTAATTCTAGTTTCTTTTAATAGTTAGTTCCTTTAACTTAGATTAATAGACTACCACGTATGTTCCTTAGAGAGGAACATATAGACAATTTCTTTAACAACGCTCATTATACGTATTATAAATCTAGGCTTTTTATTTTCCAATGACTGAAAAGATAAAATTAAATTAATTAAAATCAGATTCCTAAAGAAACCGATTTTATTAAACCTATTTTATTTAAAACTTATCTTTTATTTTAAAACTAAAACTTATCTTTTATTTCAAAACTAAAACTAATCCTAAAACAACCAATGCATATTTTTTATAAATAATTAACCAAGTAGATATTTATTAAGAAACAAACTCTAAATAAATTCTTATAGATAATATGCATCAGATTTATTGACTCTTAAATACTTTTGACTCTAAGTTCCACAAGTTCCTTTGCCCTTACGAGTTCGTTTAGAATTTGTTCCATTACCTTTCAATTTTCCACATACTTACATGAATCCTAGAAAATAAACTCATATTTTCTGCCTTCGTGCTCCATGGCTGCTCCAACTCAAGAACCGCATGTTTATAGCTCCACCTTTGGAACTTCGGTGTGCTAGTTCCTTTAAGAAACTTCGCACTCATAGTTCCTGCTCAGGAACTTCTTGTTTCAACTCTGAAACGTTATTTTGCTGCTCCCACTCAGGAACTGCTCCAGAACTTCATATTCAATGGTCCTCATAGGATGTACCTAGGAACCGCTCCAGTTGCGTTCCGTATAAGAACTCTTTTAGGAACTTCACTTGTTGGAAAACCTTCATGATGTGATATATTCAACCTTTGATGACTTGTTTCATGTTAATGTAATATGAACATCTCAAACACACATGTTAGTTAGATAATCATCATTTGTTTACAATCATCAAAATACTACATGACTCAATAGTTTGAATTTGTCTCTCTGTCTGTCCATCTGTTGCAGGGTGAAAAGTTGTGCTGAACTTGAGCAATGTCCCAAATGCTTGTTGTAACCTCTCCCAGAACTTGGACATAAAAATCTCGAGTCTCTATCTAAAACAATATCCTTTGGTACTCCATGCAGTCTCACAACCTCTCACATATATGCACTATCCAACTGTTGCATACTCCAAGTATCCTTCATTGCTATAAACCTGGCCGACTTTGTCAAACGATCCACTATAACCCATATGGCATTCTTAGCTGACTTAGTAAGTGGTAATCTCATCACAAAATCCATTGAAATAGACTCTCATTTCCAATACGAAAGGTTGCATCATTCCACCAGGTCTCATATGCTGAATCTTCACTTTCTGACACGTCAAACACTTTGCAACAGACTCTACCACTTTAAGTTTCATGTTTTTCCACCAAACGCTGCTTCAAATCCTTATAGAGCTTATCTCCTCCAGAATGCACAAAATATGGCGTAAAATCTTTCTTTTTAACTCCTCATCCTTAGGCATACACCATCTTCCCTTATACTTCACAACACCATTCTCATTCATGTCAAACTCGATGGCAACTCCATCTTCCTTCATTTTCTTGGTCCTCACCATCCACTCATCACTACCTTTCTTCCCTCGAATCTCATCGAATAAGGTGGGTTCCACACATAGTGTATTCAATTGAGCTTCCACTTTCCCTTGGTCCATGACCTCTAGACTCATTCTCCTGAATTATTCACACAATCTCTCAGATAATACCATCATGTTCATCGTATGACTAGTCTTCCTACTCAACGCATCATCAACTTTATTCGCTTTACCCTCATGATACAATATCTCTAAATCATAAGCCTTAATGAGTTCAAGCCATCTCCTTTGTCTCATGTTTATATACTTCAGACTTTTATGATCAGTGAAATTCTTACATGACACACCATACAAATAATGCCTCCAAATCTTCAATGTGAATACTACAGCAGCTAACTCTAAATCATGAGTAGGGTAATTTTTTTATAAGGCTTAAGTTGTCTCGAAGCATATGCTACCACCTTACTATGTTGCATCAATACACATCCTAACCCATTCTTAGAAGCGTCAATATACACCTCAAAACCTTCTAATCCAGATGGTAACGTCCGCTGGTGGTGAAGCAAGTCTTTGCTTCAATTCTTGGAAAGCTTTCTCACACTTCTCATTCCACTGAAATCGAGTTGTTTTCTTCATCAAATTTGTCAAAGGTTGAGCTACTTTTGAGAAATCTCGTACAAACCTCCTATAGTAGCCAGCAAGTCCTATGAAACTTTTAATCTCAGTCACATTACTAGGTCTCGCCTATTCTGCACCTGCTTGTATCTTTGAGGGATCTACAACAACACCTTCTTTCGAAACCACATGACCCAAAAATGCAACTTTCTCAAGTATAAACTCACATTTTGATAACTTAGCATACAACTTTTTCTCTTGGAGTATCTCCAAAACTTTCCTTAAATGACCTTCATGCTCTTCTTTGTCCTTTGAATACACCAATATATCAGCAATGAGCACCACCACAAATCTATCTAAATACGGCTGAAACGTCCTATTCATAAGGTCCATAAATGCTTCAGGTGCATTAGTAAGTCCAAATGGCATCACTGTGAACTCATAATGCCCATACCTCGTACGAAACGATGTCTTTGGTATATCTTCCTCCGTAATTCTCAATTGGTGATACCCAGACCTCAAATCAATCTTAGAGAAAATTCCAGCCCCCTTAACTTGATGAAATAAATCCTCAATCCTAGGCAATGGGTACTTATTCTTTATTATGACATTATTTAACTCTCTTTAATCAATACACAACCTCAAGGTTCCATCCTTCTTTCGAACAAATAACATTGGTGCTCCCCAAGGTGAAACACTTGGCCTAATGTACCCTTTCTCCAACAATTCCTTACTTTCAACTCTTGCATCTTTGTAGGTGCCATCCTATATGGTGCCTTAGAAATAACTTCAGTCACAGGCACTAGGTTAATTTTAAAATCCATTTCACTCACAGGCGGCATCCCTTGAATTTCTTTTGGAAAAACATCTTGGAACTCACTGTATACCACAGGTATTTGAGAGATATATCCATCCTTCACACTCACATCTTTCACATGGCACAAATAGATGAGGTCGCCCTTCCTAATATTGGTTGTTAATGACATGGCTGACACAATATTGACTCCAGGTTTAGAAAAATTCCTTGATAGGTGATAGGTGTGTCGCGCACCTAACAAAAGTAATATCCTAACTAATCCTCCTAACTATGTAGCAGGGTAAGTCAGGGTCGAATCCACAGGGACAAACAGTATCAAACACTAGGTATCTTGACACAATTTAACTAAACAAGTGACATACAATGATGAAGGGTGTTGAACTAATAATAACACTAAACTATGACAACTACTAAAGACACACAAGGTATAATCAATCAATAAAGGCATCTAGAATTAAGTATCCCCACTAGCATGACCAATACATGAATAATTTCCATCCCAATAAACATAATCAATGATTCAAGAGGAGTAATGCACTTTATAGCTACCAAAGATCTCTCCCGAGTACCAATGGCTACTCTAAACAAGCAATCAAACCTATTTCCATGGAATCATGCAAGAAAGAGACATTAAACATGGCATCACAATTAAATTCGTAGTAATCCTATCTACTTATTCCCATAGAGATATTCATACTCTTGATTGAATCAACAAAACCATCTAGATTCAATTCCCATTGAAAACAAGATATAAGGAATCAATTGAAAATCATCTATCCCTAGTATGATAATGAAAATAAGAACAATTCAATCGAGCAAGAACAATTAATCACATAAATTTGGGATTAATGGAGGAATTCATGTATTAATCATCGCTAGGGTTCAACTTAATCCTAGATTATAAGACTACTCACTCATAATTGAAATAACATAGCAAATATTAAACAAATTGAAAGACATAATAATAATGAAGGAAAAGAAGAAGTTAAGAAAACTTAGTCTTTACTTGAAGAAATCAAACTTGTAGAAATCGATGTTCAATAATGGAGTTTTCTCTCAAAAGCTCTCTAAAAAGTGATAGTCTATTCTCTAATAATGAAAAAAAAGTGCTGAAAAGTATGTTTAATAAAACCTAATATTGTTTTCATAAATAAAAAAAGAAATAATTAAAAACCGCAAAATTAATCGGGCAACAGTGTGCACGGTCGAGCGAAACGTTGCACGGGCGTACAAGACCGTGCACGGGCAAGCAAGAAGTTGCATGGGCGTGCAGTCGAAACAGAAGGTTTTAGACGATTTTGTTATAATTATGCAAGGGCAAGCGAGATCTCGCTTGGGCGTGCGCCTTGGTGCGTGGGCAAGCGAGATCCTGCTTGGGCGTGCGCGTTGGTGCGTGGGCAAGCGAAATTCTGCTTGGTCCTGCAAAGAGAGTAATCTTTGACATCGTCATTCCTTCAACTCCAAAAGCACCCAAACTCATCTTCTCGCATCCGGAAACCGCCATCTACACCATCTACGAACCATATTAGCTTCTCTTAGTTACAATCGGCCTCAATAACCTGAAAATCACATGAAAGATCCGAAAGTATCTCGAAATAACATAATGGTTCAAAAGAATGCCCAAATCATGCAATTAGAACTAATATGCACTAAAATCTTCATGAAAATGAGACTTAATACCTACCTATATGCAACTAATAACCGACTTATCAAACTCCCCCAAGCTAAACAAATGCTTGTCCTCAAGCATTCCAACATGAAACATAGGGAAAAGTAAGATAAAAATTCTTCAAGCACACACACAACATGGTTTTCTAATCGATCTTCAATGTGAAAATGAGACCATGAGGGGAATGAACACAAAACTATTCAATCAAAGTCCTAGATCTCATAATTGTGACTTGACAACCAATATTACCACCTTGCTCCCCCATGCTTGCCTTGACCATACATGATAACCCTCACTCTAGTCGTGCACACAACACTCATGTGTATAAAAGTGTCAAATACTCGCTCAAGGCTCCATTCCATTGACTATATCCTACCACAAGCTTGCACATCTTCTCACTCTCCACCGCTTCGGGACTATATTATATGCAAAGAATCATGAGGGCTTTATATAGGTTGTAATGAAGGCTTAAGGTATGGGTGTGGAAAGTTCTAGAAAAGTGGTGCTCAAAGGGGAAAGTGAAGCCTTTTTTTTCAAACACCCTTGACAACAATTATAAAACCTCACGTACACATTTTAATTTCACTTCATTTTCTCTTTCTCATTGGCTACTTCATAACTCCTCAACTATAAACTCCACTTTCCTTTTATTACGCGCTAAAGACATAAATCACAATCTTTTTTTTCCTTTTGTTTTCTCTTTTTTTTCAATAAAGGATTTAACAAAGAGGAAATCGATAGGTTTTTCAAAGAAAGCAACTATGAGGAGGTGAACTCAATACAATCAAACACCACAAAATATCTCTAATGTCACGTTTAACTTCATCAACATAGCTTCACAATCCCCTAGATAGGACAAGGTAAAGGGTTAAAGATGTAGTTAATCAAGAAAAACAGGCTAGGCTCGGAGGGGTAACAAAAAGAGAGTAATCAATGTAGGTGGCATTGGGTTATGTAGCTCAGAAATAACAGATGCCTCAATCATATTCAATGCACAAACAAGTCAATGCGGTCTCAAGGAGTATCAATGCAAGTTCTAGAGGATAATAATCAAGGAAGAGCATCACATATGAAAAGAAAGACTAAAAAAAACGTTAGTCCATTAGGCTCAAATAACCTCACTAAGTAGATTTTTGGCTAACAAGTATGGTCAAGTCTCCCTTGGGAGGATCAAACCGTCTTACCACAAACCATTCAAGTCACAACGAGCAAGGAGAGATCAACAATAGTTCAGAGTTATTCAAATCATGCTTAGACTTCACATAGAGACGAGCGTAGAACCAAGCTTAGTGTGTACTATCAGCATATATTGATCCTAAATGCAACCTAAAATGCAACTTAATAATGAAACTATATGCGAAAACGGAAAGTAAACATGCCTAAATGATGAATATGTAAAGATGATGTGTAAATCCCTCCCCCAAGCTAGCATGTCACAATGTCTGCAATGTGACAAAGGTAAAGAGTAAACACAAAGAAAGGGGCAGGGTACTCACAAATCCTCACTGAGGAGGGGAGAGCGAAGGGATCGAAAACCGTGATGACTGCATCCAAGTATTGAGGTTTTCCAAGATTGTGAATATGGATGACAAGCTCTTCTTAATAATGCACTGCTATGCCTTAATCTCAGCAACTGAATGTTGGCTTTTTGCAAATGATCTCTCAATCGACATAAAAGAAGGAGTGCTAGATATAATCGGGGTATCCTCATTGAGAACATCCACTATATCAACCATTTCTCCTATAGATGGAGAAGCCTTGGAGTTTGTGAGTGTGTACTCCATCTTCTCATCACCTATTTCAAAGGTGATTTTTCCCTTTTTCATATCAATTATGGCTTCAGCAGTGGCCAAAAAGGGTCTCCCAAGAATAATGGGAATGTTTGCATCTTCTTCCATTTCCATAACAACAAAATCACATGGAATGAAAAATTTTCCTACTCTAAGAGGAACATCTTCAAGGATGCCAAGGGGGAACTTGACTGTTCTATCTGCTAGTTGTAAGGAGATGCGTGTGGGTTTCAGTTCACCCATATTGAGTTTCTTGCAGATTGACAAGGGCATGAGACTGACACTTGCCCCAAAATCACATAAGACATTCTTGATCTCAATATCACCAAGCTTAACAAGAATAGAATAACTGCCTGGATCTCCTAGCTTCTTTGGAAGCTTGTTCTGCAAAATAGCACTACACTCAGCTGTTAGTGAAACAGTGACATTCTCTTCAATTTTTCTCTTGTTGGAAAGCATGTCTTTCAAAAACTTGGCATAAGAAGGCATCTCTGAGATAGCATCCAAGAAAGGGATGTTAATGTGCAACTTCTTCAAAATATCAAGGAACTTCCCATACTTCTTCTCTAGCTTTGCTTGTGCCAATCTTTGAGGGAATGGAACAGGTGGCTTGTATGGTGCAATAGGTATGACAATAGGTTCCTTTTTCTCAGTCTCCTTAGCTTCCTCTTCCAACACTTTTTCGCCTTGATCTTCTTCACTCGGCTTTTTGGACTCTTTTGCACTCTTCCTTTGGTTATTCATCTTCCTATATGGATCTTGCAATTCTCTACCACTTCTCAATGAGATAGCATGGATATACCCCTTCAGATTTGGTTAGGTTTGTCCTGGAAGTTGGCCTGAAGGTTTTGAAAGGTGACTGATTTGTTGAACAAGTTGGGTCATCTGATTTTCCATCATTATATTATGAGCATGAATTTGTTGAAGGGAGTTGCTGAAGAAGTCATTCTGCTTCGCATGATATTCAATTTGCTTTGCTTGAGAAGAAGCTAAATTCTCTATGATGGTTTCAAGGTTGGATGTTGAGGATGAGGAGGAGGAGTTGAATGGTGGCCTTTGTTGGAAACCAGGTAGTTGGGAGTAGTTTGTGGGTGGAGGTTGAGGTTGGTTATTTTTGTAAGAGAAGTTTGGATGATTCTTCCAAACTGGGTTATATGTGTTTGAGTTTGGGTTGTTTTGTGGTCTTGTGTTTGTGCTTAGGAGGGCATTAGCTTGCTCAGTCACCGCTCCCATGGTATTGTATTGACACTCATTAAATGAGTGACCTTGCACTTCACAAATTTCACAAACAGGTGCTACTGGTCCGCTACTCAACTGATCAACTTTAGCTGCCAAAACTTGCACAGTGTTAGTTAAAGTAGCAATAGCATCAACCTCATACTTACCTCCCTTTTTAGGGGCTCCACGAGACACACTCCAGTCATTCAAGTAGTTGTTGGCAGCCATATCATCCAACAATGTCTTTGCAGCTTTGGGAGTTTTGGCCATGAAAGTACCGCCAGATGCGGCATCAATAATAGAAATTCGAACTTCGTGCTTCAGACCATTGTAAAATGTCTGAATCAATAGCCACTCAGGAATGCCATGGTGTGGACACTGCCTTTGCAAAGCCTTGTATCTCTGCCATGCTTCATATGGAGACTCCAATTCATGCTGTTGAAAACCAGATATCTCATTTCTAAACTTGGAAGTTCTCATAGGAGGGAAAAACTTGTAAAGAAAGACCTTTTTCAGTTCCGACCATGTCTTCTTTAAACCATTCTTTAGCTTCGTCCCTAAGAGAAAAAGAAAAAGCACAATAGCGAATCAAATAATCAGAAACATTTGTTAATTTCAAAGTATTGCACTTTTCTAGGAAGTTAGCCAAATGATCAGTGTGGCTCACTTTAGGTGTTCCCGCATATGAGTCCTGTGAGATGAACTGGATGAACTGTGGCTTGAGCTCGAAATGTGTAGCAGTTGTTGTTGGTCAGGTAATGGTGGTGGTGGTCTCATCGGGCATAGCATATTCCCTTAAAGACTTTGGTGGTGCTTCGTCTCCCATTGTTGATTCTTGTTGTTGTTTTCTTCTTTGACCTCCTAATCTCCTTGTTGTAGCTTCGATCTCGCGATCAAGAGTAATTAGATCTTGTGAACCCTTGCTACGAGTGCGCATGCAACAATAAGACTGAAAGAAAAGAGATCAAACAGCAAATAGAGTAACAATGATCGAAAAAAAAAAACAGTTTAGTTAAATAAATTAAAGATAAACTAATCTAATACCGTTAGTCCCCGGCAACGGCGCCGAAATTTGATAGGCGTGTCGCGCACCTAACAAAAGTAATTTCCTAACTAATCCTCCACAACAAGAATGTCACCTTTTTCCGTCCGCCAAAATCGGACGCTAAAAACACGGGATTGGACGCTAATGAGATTAGCGTCCGATGACGGACGCTAAAAGGCTGATGCAAAACCCCTGGTCGCTAATTGTCCAATTAGCATCCGCTAAACGGACGCTAAACATTTAGAAAGATAACTTGAACCATCTTTCTAGTGGGCTGAGGTTTGCTTGGCTGGTTATTGAGCACACTGTTCAACTATTCAATTGATATACGTAGTATATGATCATAGGATAAATTACAGAGTTAGAAAGATAACGAGACTTCTTTTGATCCAATCTTTGTTCATGATCCACTATTAAATCGTTCTTGTCATGGCAATGTGATCAGTTGGCTGCTTTCTCTAATTCACATGTTACCGTTATGTGATGCAGAAATGTTCATTGCAATGCAGAAATGTGAGCACCTGTCGTTCAATTGAAAGAGAAGGAACAAAATAAAAGGGAGTGTACCACAGCTGAAAATGTCAGCCAAGACAAAGATGAGAATAGGTGGCTGGCCTGATGGTGCAGTACCTCGGCATTGGCAGTGGCTTGGACTAGTATTAGATTAAAGTTGTTGTATTAGATTTTAGTTACAATGTAATTATACTATTATAGTACTAAATTTTGGTATTAGATTGTAATTAATATATTTAATTTAAATAAAATTCTCATTTGTTTAATTCTCAAATTTTGTTATTCTGACATTGTTCATTTTGAAATAATAATTGAAAGTTAATAAAATGAATTAAATAAAAATAATAAAGTAAAACTTTGGGCAAGTGAAAGCTGATAATGATGGGTCTATTTGAGCATTTGGTCTAAACATTTAGCGTCCGATTTTTCATCATTAGCATCCGCCTGGAAGGTTGGACGCTAATTAGCGTCCGACACTAGTAATCAGCGACCGCTTATAAGCGGATGCTAAGTATCGGACGCTAATTAGCGTCCAATCTTCCAGGCGGACGCTAATGATGAAAATCGGACGCTAAATGTTTAAACCAAATGCTCAAATAGACCCATCATTATCAGCTTTCACTTGCCCAAAGTTTTACTTTATTATTTTTATTTAATTCATTTTATTAACTTTCAATTATTATTTCAAAATGAACAATGTCAGAATAACAAAATTTGAGAATTAAACAAATGAGAATTTTATTTAAATTAAATATATATAATTACAATTTAATACCAAAATTAATACTATAATAGTATAATTACATTGTAACTAAAATCTAATACAACAACTTTAATCTAATACTAGTCCAAGCCACTGCCAATGCCGAGGTACTGCACCACCAGGCCAGCCACCTATTCTCATCTTTGTCTTGGCTGACATTTTCAGTTGTGGTACACTCCCTTTTATTTTGTTCCTTCTCTTTCAATTGAACGACAGGTGCTCACATTTCTGCATTGCAATGAACATTTCTGCATCACATAACGGTAACATGTCAATTAGAGAAAGCAGCCAACTGATCACATTGCCATGACAAGAACGATTTAATAGTGGATCATGAACAAAGATTGGATCAAAAGAAGTCTCGTTATCTTTCTAACTCTGTAATTTATCCTATGATCATATACTACGTATATCAATTGAATAGTTGAACAGTGTGCTCAATAACCAGCCAAGCAAACCTCCCACTAGAAAGATGGTTCAGGTTAAGACTTGAGACCTTAAATGCAATAAATCTCATGATCAAATCCTTAGAATCCTTGTATATATATTAAGTGGTTGGTATTCAGCAATAACCATTACAATGCTTTAATCTACATCGTTGATCTACGTTAGCGATTTTAAGGTAAATAATCATTAAAATGCAAGTAAACTATCCATAAATGTATTCTTAGGGGTAAAAAGTGATAGCTACTTAGTGACTACCCACAATTTTTATACTATTTTAGATTTTATTAATATTTCCTTTTGTTTGTTATCGTGGTTGGCATCGTAGTTATAATGGATTTTTGAACCTTCCAAAAAACATAAACAAATCAATTTAACATGGAACATCTTACAAAATATAATTGACTGAAACCTAAAAGATCTTACCAACTACAAGCCTGAAATTTAGACCAAGGGGATCTGATGTTTAAACTCTAAGTACAGATATTCAACTACTATAATAAATTCAATCCCAGCCAATGTTCCTTCCTCCCCTTGTTTCCATTGTACAATCCTAGATTCCTAGTACCCCTACTATGGAGACCAAACTTCGTTTCTCATCAAGGAAAGAACAGGCAAGATTGCAGCATACATTCTCACTAGATATTAAACTCATATTGACAATCTTTTAGCTGATATTTCATTTAGGAAATCTTTTGATCAAGAAAGATATCAACAGAATTCATTTAGTCAAGATAATTAACTAAAATAGATGATTTTTTGAAGAGATTAATTGTAATCCCCCACATTTTTAAAGGATTTTCATAAATATATTAAGTTATTTATGCAATTATATTTAAATCCAAATGGGTTTGGAAAATGATTTGACTTTTAAAAAGGTGTTGACTATTTTAAAAGTCAACTAAAAATATTTTCTTAGCTTAATAAAGTTTGTAATATTTTGATTAAGCGTGTTTTAAAGAAGAGTTCAATTATTAAAAGCATATTTGAAAAGAAAACTTAATGGAATCGAAAGCCCAAAAGAAATAAAAAGGGAAAGGATAATTTGATGACTAAAGTCCTAACAAGCCCATCTTGTTAGTCATCAAAAGTTTTAATTATTGAATTCCTTTTCCTAAGCCCAATAGGATTAGCCTATTTAAATATCCTAAAACCCAAATATTTTGCCCTACACTTTATTTTCTCTCTCCTCCCTTGCACGTGACCTTCGAGCCTTCTCTCTCACTCGACATTTTCTCTCTCCTCTTCCTCTTGAGCGTGAGTTCCATTTTTCTCTCAAAAATCGTTTCTTCTTCGCTAAGTAACGTTTCTTGTTGAACAAGAAACGTCACAAACCTTTTCTTGAAGCCGAAAAACGTGATTTCCGCCGGTCCTTGCTGCTGTCACAGCCGCGGCGCCCCTTTCCTCCTCTTACTTTGGTTGTTTTCTTTACTTCTCCTTTAAGATTCCATTAAAGTTCTAATTTTTATTATTATTTTATTATTATTTGCATGTTACGATTTGAGTTATTATTTTATTATGAAATATGTTTTTTCGGATCATATGTATAAAGAAAAAATTTCAGATTTATTATTTTTAGTTTTAATCATGAAAGATGTGATTTTTAGGGTTTTAAATCACTAGAAATCGTATATTTAAAGTATGAATATGAATTTTGATTGGAATACGATTTTTATATTCATTTAAAATATTTTCAGAAGGTTTAGAAAATTTTATAGATGCTGGAAATTCAGAAAGTTAATATTTTAAGGTTTTTAATGGTTTTTAATCACTACAATAGTTGATCTATACTAGGGATTAAAAATAATGAGAGTTTGAATTATAAAAACGATTTTTAAAGAAGTTTAAAAGGGTTTGGGACGTTTTAAAGTTGCTGTATTTTTTTTAGTTCAAGTATTTACTTGATTATTTGGTTGTTTTAGGCGGAGAATTCACTGTAGGGGACTTTTAGTGCTTAAAGGTGGCCTACCGTTGTGTTTATACAAGGTACGTACATAGTCTACGTGCTAAATGGTTAGAAACATGCTCTAGGGATGTTTTTAATTTGTAGTATCATGTATAGGACCTCGTTGTTCATATATATGGTTTACTGAGATGGCTTTACATGTTATTTGCTTGTATGCTACATGTAAACTGAGAAAATGTTTAAGTATGACTTGTGTGTATGGAAGTTTGATGCAAACAATAATTTCAGTTTTGGTATTAATTCGTAAGTGGATTAATTTAAGTAAGTTGAATCATGGTTACATAGATTTCTTGGAGATTATCAATTTATCTTATAAGAACCGTGGATCTTATTTGGTAAGTATGGATTATACCTATATAAAGGTACGGATTTATGTTGGCTAGGTTCAACAAAGGATAAAAGAAAAAAAAGGATCTTGTTGATAAGTTGGATCACTTGTTAATTCAAAGATAAAAAGAATGTTGTTGTGATTATGTGATTATTGAATTATGTGTTATTTGGTTGTTGTGGTGTCAACACAAGTAATAATATATTAACGTAAAGTGAAACGAGAATAAGTTATAGACTTTAGACTGGTGCACGTCTAGAGTTGGACACTAAGGGTTGGGGTACATAGTCCGCCGTGATATGTATCTTCGAGGTTGGATTGATCACCATTCCTCTTTAGTTCAAAGGTTCCTCGATATCGCAGGTCATTCTGGTTTACGGAGTCATGACCGTATTTCCTATTTCAGTATAGACAACTCGTCCCATAACTATTCCATTTAAAGAAGAAATAAAAGTTAGAGTCTAGTTCAGTAAGAGTCATCTGCAGTTGTTATGTTATTATTATTTTATTCTACAAGTTGTGTTGTAGTATCATGTTTAGGATTATTGTGTCTGATATGTAGTACTCAGCTTTGCTGATTACGTGCTTGTCTGTGTTTGTGATCATGGCTTTGCCTATTGATCCTGTGGTGATCCTTCGGGGAGCAGAGTCAAGAAAGCATTGACATTACAGGTTCGAAGATGCATACCATTGGGGAATCTGGAATGGAGAGGCTTTTGTGACATTAATAGTATTTAAGTTGTTTCTAGGAATTTATATTTTCAGACTTTAGCTTTAAGTTGGTGTGTTTCAGTTCAAACATTGTTTGACTCTTATTTCATAAGTTTAATAAAGTTGTTTTGTTTTAGTAAGTTTTCCGCTGCAAAATTCTGAGTAAGCCGAAACGTTTCACACGGGCGATAATGCCTGGGTAATTCTCTAGATTTGTTATAAAAGTATTTTCTAGAAAGAGAAATTATCGGGGTGTTACAAAGTGGTATCGGAGCTTTAGGTTAGTTTAAGACTTATAGGCGCCTAACTAACTAGCTTATTAAGTGACTTTAGCTTCTTAAGTTACCTAGCTTATTGGTTATTTGAAGGAAACCTTAGTATTGCTCCTACGTTTCATTTCGAAAAATGAGACACAAATATTTTGAGGATCAAAATTTTTTTTTAAACCCGAAAAGTGTCGGAATGAAGAGTTCGAAAATCTCGTTTTCCGAAATTTGAGGGGTTCGAAATTTTTTTCGTTTTCGTTTTCGTTTTTTCGGAAATTTTCTATGAGCCGAATAAAAAAAAAAAAAAAAAATTGTCGAGTAAATTTTTTTTTTCGAATGTCTTAGACGAAGTTATATTTTTTTTTATTTTTTTTAGGCACAAAAGTAACGTATTTATAAAAAGTGTCTGCATTATTTCATGCCTTTAAGGTTTACAGTATGCATTGTGGAATGGGTAGTATAGGAAGGGCATATAGGATAAAATATTATATGCCTGCATTGAAAATTTAGTTCAGCATCATTATAAATTTTCTTCCCTGCAAATAAGTGTATTATTATTTTCTTCCCTACCAACGATGCATGAATGTTTTCTTTCCTGCTAATTGTTATATCCTTCTTGCCTATTAAGGTGTTATATTTTACATGCCTTTGTTTTCTTATCCTTTGATTCTTGGTGGGAATACGTTAAGGAAGAGTGCTAAACCTTTTGGGTTATTGTGATGTAGCTCTACTATTATGGCTGCAAATTTAGGAAACTACTTTAACCCTATCGTCCTGACTGACGATGAAGACGACGACCATCATCCACCCATTGACCATAGGGAATATGAAGAACTGCATTGGATAATGCGTCGCATCTTGAGAAGACATATGCTAGGGATGATGAAGTCATCATAGAAATGGATCATGCTAGAGGAACTACCAGGGAAGACATATATGATGCATGTATGAGGGTGGAATCTGAACCTGAGGAAGACTTGGACACCATACCTACTAGGCAGTCTAAGATCAAGAGAAAATTCGTTGACTACTATGAGACTGACGAAGAGGACGAAGTTAGTGATGAAGACTTTGTACCTCAACAATATAAGGAAGATAAGGATAAGGATGGCAGTGTAGTGCCATAGATTATAAACTTATAGATATTTTTTTTATATATATATATAGAGGTACATAAGGTTTTAGTTAAAAGAATAATGTTGGGTATGTGCCAACAAGACAAAGGTGTTTTATAGGATTAGCATTTTAGGAAATATAATATATACTAGTGTGTTATTTTAGTTCACATTTTTCTTTTCCCTTCTATGGAAGAATAAATTTAGTTTGTTTAATTCAAGGAGTAAAATTTATTTTTGGACACGTAATGGGAATATTTTTTTTTTTATTTATTTATTTTCATCATGTGATTACAATTTTCTTGCCTAAATTCATGTGACTATGAATTTACTTACGTGAACAACTGTATGAATATTAGTGAACATTCCATGTTGAAACTTAGTGAAATTGTATGTGATGCGATCTTTAGTGATCAAATCAAGTATTGTCTTGCTTAGATGTCTATACTAGTTTTCTGGAGCCTGAGAGAGTTATATTACTTTCAGGTCCCGAAGTAGAATGGCTAACAACACTGAACTAGCTGACGCTATTCGCCTCTTGGCGGAGAAACTGAACCAGGACAAGGTTGAACGTCCAGAGACTGCTGGAGAAATGTTTGAAAGACTGTCCAAAGTGAAACCACCTTACTTTAAGGGACAAGCTGACCCTACTTTCCTAGAAAACTGGATTAGGGAATTTGAAAAGTTGTTTGAGGTAGTGAATTGCCCTGCTGACATGAGAGTAGGACAAGCTGTTTTATACCTAAAGATGAGGCTGACTTGTGGTGGAGAGAAAATGGGGCTAGATTGAGTGCTGCTGAGGGATTCAATTGGGAAGCCTTTGTGATTGTGCTGAGAGGAAAGTTTTACCCTGCCTTCATGAGGAAGCAGAAAGCCCAAGAGTTCATCAACCTTAGAATGGGTAGTATGACCATTTCTGAATACTATAGTAAGTTCATAGCCTTGTCTAGGTTTGCACCTGAGGTTGTAGCTACTGAGGAGCTTAAGGCTCAGAGGTTCGAACAGGGGTTGACTGATGAGATCCAGCTGGGATTAGGGGGTGAGACCTTTACATCCTTAGATGTAGTGTATGGGAGAGCTTCTCATATTTATGGGTTGCAATCGAGAAGAGATAAGAAGGCTGGAATAGTTGGTGAGAAGAGAAAGGAGGTTAGTACTGGAGAAACCAAGGTAACTTTAAGAAAAACCGGAATGGGAATGGGAACTTTCAAGGAAGAACAACCAGGATAATCGTAGTCAGGGTAGACCTGAGAGGTTCACAATTGTAAGTTCTGTGACAAAAAACCATCCTGGGAAGACTGAAGGAAGCCAGTGACCTGTCATTACTGCCAGAAGAAGGGTCACAGAGAGTATGAGTGCTACGCAACACAAAAGGTTTGAGAATTCAGGGAAACGGTAATCAGGCTAGACCAGGGTCTAATCAAATAGGGAACCAGGGTCCTAAGCCTGGAGGTCAAATAACCAAGGGAACCATAGTAGGCCTGCTGCTAATGATAATCTACCCAGAACAAACCTGCAGGAAAAGTGTTCGTGATGAGTCATAACGAGGCAGAGAGATCTGCGGATGTGGTAACTGGTAATTTCTCTATCAACTCAGTTTTCGTTAAAACGTTATTCGATTCGGGGGCTACTTATTCTTTTATTTCGCCTTCTGTTTTAAAGAGTCTGGGATTGGTGGAGTATGAGTCAATTGACTTGTCTGTTAGTATTCCTACTGGGGAAGTCGTTAAGTGTACTAAGTTATTTAAGAACTTACCTTTGAAGATAGGAGGGAGTGTCTTTCCATCCGATTTGATCGAGTTTAACTTAGGAGATTTAGATGTGATTCTTGGGATGAACTGGTTGAGTCATTACAAGGCCAGGATCGATTGTGAAGTCCAGAAAGTAGTGTTGAGAAACCCTTCGGGAAAATTTACCTCATATAGACGATTTGGGAAACCTAAAAACTTTGGAGTGATCTCTGCTCTACAAGTGCAGAAGTTGATGAGAAAGGGGTGTGAGCTGTTTTTCTGTAGTGTGCAAGATGTGAGTAAAGAAGCTGAGTTAAAACTTGAGGATGTTCCAATAGTGAATGAGTTTATGGACGTATTTCCGATGAAATTTCAGGATGCCGCCTGCAAGAGCTGTGAGTTTACCATAGACTTAGTTCCTGGAACTGCACCTATATCTAAGGCACCTTATAGAATGGCACCTCCTGAGATGAGTGAGTTAAAGACACAATTGCAAGAACTTTTGGATAAGGGTTATATCAGACCTAGTGCATCGCCTTGGGGAGCTCCTGTTTTGTTCGTGAAGAAAAAGGATGGGAGTATGAGATTATGTATAGACTATAGGGAGTTGAATAATGTTACCATCAAAACAAGTACCCTTTGCCTAGAATAGATGACCTATTCGATCAACTAATGGAGCGAGTGTGTTCTCGAAGATTGACTTACGTTCAGGATATCATCAATTGAGGGTAGCTGATAAGGATGTACCTAAGACTGCCTTTAGAACGCGTTATGGTCACTACGAGTTCACTGTAATGCCATTTGGGTTAACCAATGCTCCTGCTATATTTATGGATTTGATGAATAGAATCTTTCATGAGTTTTTAGATAAGTTCGTAGTGGTTTTCATCGATGACATTTTGATTTATTCGAGGAATGAAACCGAACACGATGAACATTTGAGGATTATCTTGAAACCTTGAGGAAGAACCAATTATATGCCAAGTTCTCTAAGTGTGAGTTTCGTTTGGAGAAAGTAGCATTCTTGGGTCATTTTGTGTCTAAGGAAGGAGTATCTGTAGATCCTGCTAAGATTCAAGCTGTGAGTGAGTGGCCAACTCCAAAGAGTGTGACTGACATTAGAAGTTTCTTGGGTTTAGCTGGCTATTATAGGAGATTTGTGAGGGATTTCTCGAAGATAGCGAGACCTATGACGAATTTAATGAAAAAGGAGCCAAGTTTGAGTGGAATGAGAAGTGTGAGGAAGCCTTCCAGATCTTGAAAGATCGTTTAACCACTGCACCTGTCTTAACCCTACCTGATGGGAATGAGGGATTTGAGGTCTATAGTGATGCTTCGAAGAATGGTTTGGGTTGTGTGTTGCAACAGAATGGAAGGTAATAGCTTATGCATCGCGTCAACTGAAACCTTATGAGGCTAATTACCCTACCCATGATCTAGAGTTAGCTGCCATAGTATTTGCATTGAAGATTTGGAGACATTATCTTTATGGGGCAACTGCAAGATATTCACAGACCATAAGAGCTTGAAATACATATTTACCCAAAAAGACTTGAATATGAGACAAAGGAGATGGCTAGAGTTGATTAAGGATTACGATCTAGACATCCAGTATCATGAAGGGAAAGCAATGTGGGCTGACGCCTTGAGTAGGAAATCGAGTCATAGCTTGAGTCTTTGATAGTCCCTGAGGAGTTGTGTAGAGATATGCAAAGGTTGAACCTAGAAATTTTAAATCCTGGGGAAAGTGAGGCTAGACTCAGTAATCTTTCTTTGGGAGTGTCATTTTCGATGAGATCATTGAGGGTCAAGTTGGGGATGAGCATCTAGATAAGATAAAAGAGAAAATGAAGCAAGGTAAGGAGTAGACTTCAAGATTCATGAGATGGGAGTCTAAGGTTTAAGGGAGGTGGTGTGTACCACAGAAGTGTGACGACCTAAAAGACGTCTTATGGATGAGGGCATAATACTCCGTATTCTGTGCACCCTGGGGGTGACAAGTGTATAAGGATCTTAAGGTGATATATTGGTGGCCGAACATGAAACAGAGGTAGCCGAGTATGTGTCTAAGTGTCTAACCTGTCAGAAAGTGAAGATAGACCATAAGAGGCCCATGGGGACAGTCCAACCACTAGAGGTTCCTGGATGGAAGTGGGATTCGATTTCTATGGACTTTGTGACTGCCTTACCCAAGTCGAGGAGTGGAAATGATACCATTTGGGTTATAGTGGATAGACTGACCAAGTCCGCTTTTTCATACCTATTAAGGAGACATGGAAGAAGAAGCAACTCGCTACAACCTATATCAAGCATGTAGTGAGATTGCACGGAGTCCAAAGGACATTATTTCAGACCGTGACTCTAGATTTCTATCAAGTTTTGGAAGAAGGTCAAGTCAAACCTTGGGACAACATTAAAGATGAGTACCGCCTTTCACCCTGCGACCGATGGTCAGACTGAGAGGACTAACCAAACTATGGAGATATGTTGCGAGCTTGTGCTATAGATTTTCAAGGAAGTTGGGAGGACCAATTAGATTTATTGAGTTCTCTTACAATAATAGTTACCATGCGAGTATCAAGATGGCACCTTTTGAGGCGTTATATGGACGGAAGTGTAGAAGTCCCATTTGCTGGAATGACTATAGTGAGAATGTAGTTTTGGGGACAGAATTCATTGAGGAGACCGTCAAGAACGTTAGATTGATTCAGGCTGAATTCAAGCTGCGCAAGATAGGCAGAAGAGTTATGCAGACTTAAAACGGCGCGAAGATGAGTTCGCTGTAGGTGATAAAGTATTCCTGAAAGTATCACCCACCAAAGGCGTTATGAGATTTGGGAAAAAGGGCAAGCTGAGTGCTAAATATGTAGGCCCATATGAGATTTTGGAGCGCATTGGGAAAGTAGCTTATAGATTGGCATTGCCAATGGAGTTTGAAAAGATGCATGATGTTTTCATATATCCCAATTGAAGCGCTATATCCCTGATGAGCGCCATGTGTTAGAGCCTGAACGAGTCAGATAGATAGTAGCCTCACTTATGAGGAAAGACCTGTCAAGATTCTCGACAGGAAAGTGCGTAGTACGCGTAACAAGGATGTTCATATTGTCAAAGTTCTTTGGTCTAACCACGAGTCAGAAGAGGCAACGTGGGAAGCCGAAGAGGATATGAAGAAAAAGTATCCAGACCTATTCCTTGAGGTGAGTTACGAGGGCGTAACTCGTTTTCTTTAAGGGGGTAGAATGCGATAAATTTCGCGCTTTTTGTCTATTTTTATGACATTTTCATGTATATGTATGCCTATGTTGGGCAATTTGCACATGTTAGTGCAAAAGAAGTAGAGTCTCCGCATAAGAAAAGTGTTCGTAAGTAACACAAGTGTTTTAAAAATGGGAAAGTGCACGAGAGGCACTACCTTTTCCCAAAAGTTTTCGAAATGTTAGTTCAAACTTTTGAAAGTACGAGGGTTTTGTGTTAAGTTTCGGGACGAAACTTCTTTTAAGGGGGTAGACTGTAATCCCCCACATTTTTAAAGGATTTTCATAAATATATTAAAGTTATTTATGAATTATATTTAAATCCAAATGGGTTTGGAAAATGATTTGACTTTTAAAAAGGGTTGACTATTTTTAAAGTCAACTAAAAATATTTTTCTTAGCTTAATAAAGTTTGTAATATTTTAATTAAGCTGTTTTAAATAAGAGTTTAATTATTAAAAGCATATTTAAAAAAAACTTAATGGAATCGAAAGCCCAAAAGAAATAAAAAGGGAAAGGATAATTTGATGACTAAAGTCCTAAAAGCCCATCTTGTTAGTCATCAAAGTTTTAATTATTGAAATTCCTTTTCCTAAGCCCAATAGGATTAGCCTATTTAAATATCCTAAAACCCAAATATTTTGCCCTACACTTTATTTTCTCTCTCCTCCCTTGCACGTGACTTCGACTTCTCTCTCACTCGACATTTTCTCTCTCCTCTTCCTCTTGAGCGTGATTCATTTTTCTCTCAAAAATCGTTTCTTCTTCGCTAAGTAACGTTTCTTGTTGAACAAGAAACGTCACAAACTTTTCTTGAAGCCGAAAAACTGTTCCGCCGCGTCCTTGCTGCTGTCACAGCCGCGGCGCCCCTTTCCTCCTTTTACTTTGGTTGTTTTCTTTACTTCTCCTTTAAGATTCCATTAAAGTTCTAATTTTTATTATTATTTTATTATTATTTGCATGATTACGATTTGAGTTATTATTTTTATTATGAAATATTATTTTTCGGATCATATGTATAAAAGAAAAATTTCAGATTTATTATTTTTAGTTTTAATCATGAAAGATGTGATTTTTAGGGTTTTAAATCACTAGAAATCGTATATTTAAAGTATGAATATGAATTTTGATTGGAATACGATTTTTATATTCATTTAAAATATTTTCAGAAGGTTTAGAAAATTTTATAGATGCTGGAAATTCAGAAAGTTAATATTTTAAGGTTTTTAATGGTTTTTAATCACTACAATAGTTGATCTATACTAGGGATTAAAAATAATGAGAGTTTGAATTATAAAAACGATTTTTAAAGAAGTTTAAAAGGGTTTGGGACGTTTTAAAGTTGCTGTTTTTTTTTTAGTTCAAGTATTTACTTGATTATTTGGTTGTTTTAGGCGGAGAATTCACTGTAGGGGACTTTTAGTGCTTAAAGGTGGCCTACCGTTGTGTTTATACAAGGTACGTACATAGTCTACGTGCTAAATGGTTAGAAACATGCTCTAGGGATGTTTTTAATTTGTAGTATCATGTATAGGACCTCGTTGTTCATATATATGGTTTACTGAGATGGCTTTACATGTTATTTGCTTGTATGCTACATGTAAACTGAGAATATGTTTAAGTATGACTTGTTTGTATGGAAGTTTGATGCAAACAATAATTTCAGTTTTGGTATTAATTCGTAAGTGGATTAATTTAAGTAAGTTGAAATCATGGGTTACATAGATTTCTTGGAGATTATCAATTTATCTTATAAGAACCGTGGATCTTATTTGGTAAGTATGGATTATACCTATATAAAGGTACGGATTTATGTTGGCTAGGTTCAACAAAGGATAAAAGAAAAAAAAGGGGATCTTGTTTGATAAGGTGGATCACTTGTTAATTCAAAGATAAAAAGAATGTTGTTGTGATTATGTGATTATTGAATTATGTGTTATTTGGTTGTTGTGGTGTCAACACGAGTAATAATTATATTTAACGTAAAGTGAAACGAGAATAAGTTATAGACTTTAGACTGGTGCACGTCTAGAGTTGGACACTAAGGGTTGGGGTACATAGTCCGCCGTGATATGTATCTTCGAGGGTTGGATTGATCACCATTCCTCTTTAGTTCAAAGGTTCCTCGATATCGCAGGTCATTCTGGTTTACGGAGTCATGACCGTATTTCCTAATTCAGTATAGACAACTCGTCCCATAACTATTCCATTTAAAGAAGAAATAAAAGTTAGAGTCTAGTTCAGTAAGAGTCATCTGCAGTTGTTATGTTATTATTATTTTATTCTACAAGTTGTGTTGTAGTATCATGTTTAGGATTATTGTTGTCTGATATGTAGTACTCAGCTTTGCTGATTACGTTTTGTCTGTTTGTGATCATGGCTTTGCCTATTGATCCTGTGGTGATCCTTCGGGGGAGCAGAGTCAAGAAAGCATTGACATTACAGGTTCGAAGATGCATACCATTGGGGAATCTGGAATGGAGAGGCTTTTGTGACATTAATAGTATTTAAGTTGTTTCTAGGAATTTATATTTTCAGACTTTAGCTTTAAGTTGGTGTGTTTCAGTTCAAACATTGTTTGACTCTTATTTCATAAGTTTAATAAAGTTGATTTTGTTTTAGTAAGTTTTCCGCTGCAAAATTCTGAGTAAGCCGAAACGTTTTCACACGGGCGATAATGCCTGGGTAATTCTCTAGATTTGTTATAAAAGTATTTTCTAGAAAGAGTGAATTATCGGGGTGTTACATTAATAGAATCCATTTTCTAGATATATTTTAACTTAAGTAGAGAATCTTTAGCTGGAGTTAGGGAACAGGAAATAAGAGGGATTGCAGCAAAATATCACCTTCATGATACAGCAATGTTCAACACGATAACTACAGCCAATTGCAGCTCCCCACGCACGAGACCGAACGTTGTTTCGCAAAGTAGACACATAACCCTCAGGAAATGGCAAGTTTACTTATCAAAGGACAATATAAAATACACAACTAAACAGAATAAGAATGGCTAGTTTAAGCTGATTAGGGCCAAAATGGGAAATAGATAGCCAATGTGTTTGATATCCCATTGACAAAGCATGCAAAAACTACCAAGAAACAAACTCCTTGGGCCTAATGGATAAAACAAGCAGCAAGCAGACTTTTTCTTGCACAAAATTGATAACGCTTTTAAAACTGCATGAGCAACAACATATCTGCAGCAATTACCAATTTTCTGATGTTCATACTAGTTAACTACTTCATGTTCAAGATATCTACATGCCTCATCTTTGTATTAAGACAGGTGAAGAGAAATGAGAAAAAAATGAAAATTCATGCCCAAAAAAAAAATGAAAATTCATGCCCAAAAACCAGATCTGGAAACAACATTCATAAAACAAGAAACAACTCAAAATCTCAGAAAAATCAAAAGATTAAACCGAAAACCAAAGACAAAAAACCCAAAATCGCGAAATTGAAAAATTGACTAACCAAATCGAAAATAAAAACACACAAAATCAAAATCTCAAAACCGAAAACTCAAAAAAATAAAGAAAAATCGAAAAACAAAAAATTAAAAAATCTTAGGGAATTCAGATCTAGGAAAAACCAAGAACAAGAAAACGCAAAACCAAATTAAAAAAACAAAGAAAATCGAGAAAATAAACTACATAATCAACAATCAAAACTAAAAAAAAAAAAACAAATTTATTAGTTAAATCTGAGTAGAAATACCTGATTTCGTGAGATCTGAAAGAAAGAAAGAGCACCAAAATGTGAGATGAGAGTGAGGAAGAGAGAGAAACGTGAGATGAGAGTGAGGAAGAGAGAGGCGTGGTTAGGGTTGTCTGGTTGATAATTTGGTCGACTGGAGGTATTTTTTTCAATTTATACCTCTGATTTTAGCGTCCGCCATTCGGACGGTAAATTAAGTAAACGGACGCTACTTAGCGTCGGTTTAAAAGTACGGATGCTAAATTTCATAAAGCGGACGCTAATTTGCATCTGTCGTTTATCAGACGCTAATTTTAAATTTACCGCCCGCTTATATCGTCGGACGCTAAATTCAGACGCTACGAAGGCAGATTCTTGTTGTGCTCCTAACTATGTAGCAGGGCAAGTCAGGGTCGAATCCACAGGGACAAACAGTATCAACCACTAGGTATCTTGACTCAATTTAACTAAACAAGTGACAAACAATGATGAAAAGGGTGTTGAACTAATAATAACACTAAACTATGACAACTACTAAAGACACACAAGGTATAATCAATCAATAAAGGCATCTAGAATTAAGTATCCCCACTAGCATGACCAATACATGAATAATTTCCATCCCAATAAACATAATCAATGATTCAAGAGGAGTAATGCACTCTATAGCTACCAAAGATCTCTCCCGAGTACCAGTGGCTGCTCTAAACAAGCAATCAAACCTATTCCCATGGAATCATGCAAGAAAGAGACATTAAACATGGCATCACAATTAAATTCGTAGTAATCCTATCTACTTATTCCCATAGAGATATTCATACTCTTGATTGAATCAACAAAACCATCTAGATTCAATTCCCATTGAAAACAAGATATAAGGAATCAATTGAAAATCATCTATCCCTAGTATGATAATGAAAATAAGAACAATTCAATCAAGCAAGAACAATTAATCACATAAATTTGGGATTAATGGAGGAATTCATGTATTAATCATCGCTAAGGTTCAACTTAATCCTAGATTATAAGACTACTCACTCATAATTGAAATAATAAAGCAAATAATAAACAAATTGAAAGACATAATAATAATGAAGGAAAAGAAGAGGTTAAGAAAACTTAGTCTTTACTTGAAGAAATCAAACATGTAGAAATTGATGTTCACTAATGGAGTTTTCTCTCAAAAGCTCTCTAAAAAGTGATAGTCTATTCTCTAATAATGAAAAAAAAAGTGTTGAAAAGTATGTTTAATAAAACCTAATATTGTTTTCATAAGTAAATAAAAAAAGAAATAATTAAAAACCGCAAAATTAATCGGGCAACAGTGTGCACAGTCGAGCGAAAAGTTGCACGGGCGTGCAGGACCGTGCACGGGCAAGCAAGAAGTTGCTTGGGCATGCGGTCGAAACAGAAGGTTTCAGACGATTTTGTTACAATTATGCACGGGCAAGCGAGATCTCGCTTGGGCGTGCGCCTTGGTGAGTGGGCAAGCGAGATCCTGCTTGGGCGTGCGCCTTGGTGCGTGGGCAAGCAAACTTTTGCTCGGTCCCGCAAAGAGAGTAATCTTTGATATCGTCATTCCTTCAACCCCAAAAGCACCCAAACTCATCTTATCGCATCCGGAAACCGCCATCTAGACCATCTACGAACCATATTAGCTTCTCTTAGTTACAATCGGCTTCAATAACCTGAAAATCACATGAAAGATCTGAAGTCTTGAAATAACATAATGGTTCAAAAGAATGCCCAAATCATGCAATTAGAACTAATATGCACTAAAATCTTCATGAAAATGAGACTTAATACCTACCTATATGCAACTAAAAATCGACTTATCAATAGGATATTCTATTTCTCTTTGGCCCTCTAAGAGACACCTTTTGGGTATGAAACTCTCTAGCTCTATACATAGCAAGCCAATCCATCCCCAAAATTACATCAAAGTTGGGTAAGTGAAACTGAATAAGATTAGCAGGCAAATTAGATCCTAATATGGTAATGGGTATGTCTTGGTATAGGGAACTACAAGGAACTACTTCTCCTGAAGGTATCGTTATGAAAGTTTGACACAAGATTGAGGGTTTTATACCTAACTTTTCAACAAATGAACTAGCTACGAAAGAATGAGATACCCCAGAATCAAAAGGTAAGTGAGCAGGGTTAGAGTTTAAGAGGAAAGTACCTGTCACAACATGGGTGTTGGTGTCTGCTCCATTCTGGTTCATAACATAAATTCTTCCATTGTTGCCTCGAGTGTCATTTCCATTGCTGTTCTGATTGTTGTTTCCTCCATTCGCCCGATTGTTATTCTGACCATTATGCTGAGTATTGTTCCCTCCTTGAGCATTCGAAGCCTGACCTTGGGAGTTGTTATTGTTATAGGGATGTTTATTGTTGTTCTGGTTTTGATTAGGCCCATGACCATTCCTATTCCCCCCCATTGTTCCCATTTTGTCCATTATCCTGACGCTTGGGACACTTATTAGCCTTATGTCCTTTCTCTACAAGCATAACAAGTTATTGGGTCTCCTTGACAGGTAAAACCTGGGTGGCTTTTATTACACTTCATACAGGTAGGGTTCTGAGTACGGGATCCCTGCTGGTTTGATCTCCCCTGACCTTGGTAGTTGCTACGATACCCTTGATAATTATCATCACCATTAGTGTGATTATTACCCCCATTATTATTGTTACCCCCATATCGAGGTTTCTTGTCATTTTCATGGTCATTTTGGTTGTTAATTAGGTGGGTCTTTTCTCTTATTCTTCCCAATAACTTCCTCTTCACGCCTAGCATGAGCCTCTTGAAAAGTTACAGAAGTTGCTCCTCCAAGTCTAGTCTGAATTCTAAATGCTAACCTATCCTCAAACTTTTGTGCCTTGGCTCTCTCATCTGGCACAAATATGGACAAAATCTAGCAACTCTTGAACTTTTGGGCATATTCTTGCACAAACATAGTACCTCCCTAGTTAAATCTAGTAAACTTATTGTATTTTTGCCTCCTAATATGTTCAAGGAAAAAAAATCTATCCTTAATAGCAACCTTAAAAGCATTCCAATTAAAGTTTTCCTGAGCTCTAACTATAGGACCTTGACTCTCCCACCAAGTGTGATCTGCATCCTCCCTAAATACAAGGTAGCTTGGTCTACTTTTTGAGCTTCAGGTGTCCCAGTAGCAGTGATAACTTATCCAAGTCTCTTAGACAGTTCTCTAAGAGTAATGGGTCTTTTTTTCCTACAAAAATTGGAGGTTTAAGGGTTGCTAACTTCTTTGCCATATCAGCTTGTGGGTCCTCTCTCCTCTCCACCATTATTCCCTAATTGGTTTTGCAACATTAAACCCATGTGTTGTGAAAGTTGTTCAAGAGATCTCAGCCTCTCAAACAATGTTTTCGGTTTCAGCCATTTGTTCAAAAGTCTCCTACGAGATCTAGTGTATACTTGATAGGTTTGCATAAATTCATGCACATTAGCATTGGTATTATTACAACGATTGACCCATACATGGTCTTGCACATAGTTTTATTATTCAATACTAACTTTTTAATCATAAGAAAATTACATGCCTCAACAAAATGTATTCATCATAACATTGCAAGACAATCTTTTCATGCTTCCGCATAACATCAATTTGACAAGTAAGCAACAATTATAACAAGAACTTAAACTTTATTCAACTCAAAATAAAATAGTAAAGTAATAAAATTCCTAATAAAAACACATATATAGGAACTTAGAGAATTTCTAGTACTACTAAAGAACTTAGTATACATACCTTATTATAAATATAAATTTCAACATCCTATGGTGGAACGATCTTCCTAGAACAACATTTTCTTGTAGTTACATTTTGTCTCAGCATCTAAACATCTAAGAACGAAAAAAAAACAATTAATAAGCACCTGAAATAAGTGCTTTCACATTAAGGCACGTAAACCCTTTTCGACCCCACTCTCACAATTTATTTTAATGTTTATTAATTAATTTATTAATACATATATTATTTAACCTTAGACTCGTAATTATTTAACACATTTTATTAACTCCTAATTTATATTAATTTATTATAACTAAGCTCTGAATACCAATTTGTAACACCCCAAAACTTTAAAAAATATTCATTTTGTATTAAAATATTGACCAAACCTTTAGGGTGTTACCGCCGCATCTAGTAATTAAAAATAATTGTAAGACTAATTCTTAAAAATAAAATTTTAAGTCATAAAGCAATGTATAAAAATAAATCAAACTAAGTTGTCTAATTTAACCTAATCCAAAACTAAACAATTTCAAATAACAATACTATAATGTTTATTAAACTAGGTGTACTTAATACTATAAGTGCACTCATTCTTGCAACCTAGTCCCTTTCACCAACTTGCACAATATAAATAGGAAAAGAACAAAAGAAACCAAATACACAAAAATTAGCGAAAGCTAAGTAATTACAACTCCATCCCATAAAATAATAATAGTTGTATTTTGAAAATAATTTTTATAGCATAATATAGACAAGTATAATGTAGTACATACAAGTATAGCATAATACATTCAAGTATATAATATGCTTAACCATTTCAATTATTTCAAGTTTATATGAGTCATACAACCACAAATTTAATTATTAGAGGGGATTTGAACGTCACTAGGCCGGGACTAATCCCAGTAACCACCTACTTAAACATGGGTCGTCACCCAAATAAATTAAGAGTAATGGCCAACATCATTTTGCAGAATGTTCCTAGTGTGCACTCTCCTCACTAATCTAATGAGTATTTGCAACTCGCACCAACGTATTAGGAGGAAGACAATAAAGATTTGTAACAGAATAAAAATCAAATATTGTTCATCACCTATGGAGGATCCAAGTCCACAGGTTGATTCCCTTAATAATGTTTCCACTTTACATGATTAATAGATTTTAAAAGTTATGACACATCAAACATCATATTGACATTAACAAGAAACATCTTCAGTTCAATAAATATTTTTCACAACTTAATCACTTTATAGAATTACAATAATCAACATCCATAATTTATAGTAACCAATACGTCCATCATTAGAGCCTCATAGAGTCACAATATCAACTTACAATGTCGCTCGTAACATCATTAACTCACTAGTTGTACCCATTAAGTTACATTATCAACATTAGTATAATTTTTAACATGATGATTACATATGTATATTATAAATCCAAAGGTAATAACAAAATACTAGTAGATACATATGTATTACACGCAGGGATAGTAGTACTAAAATAACTAATAATAATAACTTTAGTCATAACAAGTACTAATATTATTCTTGTCACATAATATACGTCTAACATAGACATAGAATCACATAACTACATGTATTATACACATAGCACATAGGATTCCTATCGAGATTCTAATTGTTGATGGACATTGTGCATTACCTCGAATGCGTCCCAAGTATAGCAATATCAACTAAAAGTCGTCTTCTATAAGTTTCTGTCTACAACAAATAATATTACCTAAAGTTAGTCAATTGATATAATATCCCAAAAAATAATTAATCAAAATTTATAAGATTAATAATAACAAGATGAATAACCAAAGTAGGAAAAGAAAAGAATGAAAAAAAATGAAAAAATTGAAAACGTGACTCTGTCACTTTTTTGGAAAGGAGAAAGAAAATTTGTACAAAGTGTTCAAAGTTTTGATGTGTGACAACATAGCCCACGTGACTTTTGCTGACAACTTTCCCCCCTTTTTTTTAAATAAATAAAAAATTTAAAAAAATGACTAAAAGCTTTAAGAACTCCACGCATCAGACAACGAGAAGCAGGAGAGAGAGGAAAGAAGAAAGAAGAAAGAGAAGAAGAAGGAAGAAGAAGGTCGACCGGCTAACATCAGTATTCCGGCGAATTCATTGGCGACGGCGTAATAATGGTTGCAATTATTTTTATTTTCTTTTCAAATTTTCGAAACACAACAATGGTGGATTTTAGATCTGAAATTTGGAACTTACCAAAAAGATGAAGAACGTGTATTAAGTGGGGATTTTTGGGTGTTTGAGGGTATATATATATGTATGTAAATCTAGGGTTTTGACTAAAAGATAAGTATTTAAAAAAAGTTTAATAGTTTTCCAAAACCAACTCAAGTTATAATTTCAGAATTTTCTTTTCTCTATATTTTTCTTTTTGGACGAAAAAAATAATATGATTTACTAAAAATATGATTTCGAAAATTTTATTTTTAAAGGATAAAATTTTGATTTAATAAAAAAAAGAGTCTCATAAAAGAAAAAATATGATTTATTATAATTTTAATTTTTTTTTCAAAATTTCATAATTATAAAATCCTATTATAACAAAATAAATTTCATAAAATAGTTATAAAAATTTAGGATATTACATGATGGGAGTAGCACATCCACTTTTGCGCTTTTGAATTTTGCTAACTCTCTCGATGTCGCGATTGCACAATGTTTGCATGCCAAATGCATTCGGGCGCACGGAGCGCATTCAAAGATCTGACTGGGGATGTTGTTATTTGTCCAATCTTTAAAAGTTCTTTTTGCCATTATTAAATATTATTTTTTAGATTAGGATATCATTATCTTGAGCAATAAAAATCTGATTTTCATAATATCTTATAATTTAGAAAATATAATTATCAAGAATAATTAATATTTATTAACAATATAATTAATTATTAGGAATAATTAATTGAGTTAAGTTAAAATGGGCTTTTAAACTGCAATTAATTATCTCATGAATAATTTATTGTGCTTTTAAAACTAGACCTGAAATAAATAAATAGACATTATGTTGATAAAATGATTTTGGGCTCATGTTGTTTGATTGCTCCCCTTCGGGTCCGACTGTTTAGGACGATGATATGTATAATCATTATGTACTCAAATGTGGAGACACGATTATATACTACAACATGCATATGAATATGATATAAATATATAAAAGAATATGAAAGAAGAGGTTTAGAGATGTAGAATATACAAAAAGCATAAATCTCTTATTGATCTACATCATGAAAAACATATTGTTAGTATAGTATGAAATAAATTGGAATTGACCTCAGGAATTATACCTTATTGCATGGGTCTTGAATAACAATCTGCACACTACTACATTTTTAATCAAAGGCAATGGTTAAAATAAGCTAATGCAACGGTTGTTTTTTATACCGCTGCACTAGGATCATCTATTGCAACGACACATTTCAATTTAGGTTTATGGATTAAGCTATTGCAACGACTTTATAGTAACCGTTGCATTAGATATATATATTGCAACGGCTTGATGATGGTCGTTGCATTTGATGAAATAATAACAATAATGTAATATAGGTCGTTGCGTTAGCCCACAAAAAAAAAAATTCGCTCAACATATTATTATAGTTCCCTCACTTTTTTTGACGAAATTTTAAACGCTACTTTCCACAAGAAAATTCGCATCAATTTCAAACAACCTTATCTTCCTCAAACAAAGAAACCCATCTACTTCCCCTCAAAAAAAAAAAAGAAACCCATCTACTCAGGTAACTGACATCGAATCACAAACTGAAAAACCCTATCAATTTTGCCAACAAATTTCAATCTCCCAAATCCTCTCCTATGAACTGAAAGGAGGAACTGAATTCACTAATTGTGATTATATACTAAGAGGAAGAGGGAGAATTCACGATTTGCTTCAATATTATTCCAAATTTCTTCCCGAATTCATGTATATCTACAAAATTCAGGTCTTCAACGCAGCAAGTAGGCGAAATTAATCAAGAAAACCTGAGCACAGAGGCGAAACTCAAGAAAAACAAGCAAAGAGGCGAAATTTCGAATACCAGTCGAACTTCAAAGGTGTGTTCCTTTATTTCGGAATTCTGGAAATTCTTCAAAATTCACGAAACCTAGTCGAGCTCCAAAATCAAGGTACTTTCTTGAATTTCGGTAATTTTGTAAATTCATCAATCGATTTTTGTAAATTCTCTAATATTACAGTTATCGTTTTAGTCCATGCGCATGAGGAGTGATCTTAAAACTTAAATCAAGACTTAATGAAAATTGGAGTCTTTAAGATTATGTTTTAAGTATCTAGAGAGTAAATTCACGGCGCGAAAGTGTATGTAAGTAGTAGGAAAAAGTGAAGGAAAGCCTGTCGAAAATCGAATGGAAACGAGCTATAGATTTGAAGACACGCAAGATGTGTCAATGTTGTACGATACACATCACAATGGGTGGAACAAATCTGCTTTTGTGCTAAATTTTGCTGATTATCCGTAGATTTGTCGGGTTTTATTATTTATCCGATCTTTAAAGAATTCTTTGTATCCTCATTAAATATTACTCCATCCGTTTTCTTTTGTTGTTCTTGTATTCCCCATTGAGAAATTTCAATATGTTATTCTTATATTGAATCTTTTCATACATAGTGTAAATTATAATTAAATTTTTCATTAGTTTTAAGTTACAATAAATGTGTTCACACTATTGAATAGTAATTTTTTTTTTTACCTTTTTACTCCTCAAACTTTTGTCTAATTGGTTGTCTAACATAGATTAACTTAAAGAGCAATAAATGTGTTCATACTAGTTTGTAGTTACTTTACTCTCTTAACCCTTAAACTTTTTGTATCATGATTGGTTGTCTAACATAAAATAACTCAAAGAGGAAGAATATTTATATTTAGTTAATTTAATTTTATTTGAAATTGTGGAATCTTGCTCATTTTTTGAGTTGCATTTATTTCTTCCCCGATTTCAAATAGGGACAACAAAAGAAAACTAAGGGAGTATTGTTTATGAACCGGAAATTCAATCATCTTAAAGATAAAATCTGATTTTTCATATATTTTATAATTTAGAAAATATTTATTAATATAATTAATTACCCAGAATAATTAAAATTTATTTAAAGTACAATTAATTATCGAGATAATTAAGATAATTATTTGAGGTTTTAAAAGACGAGATTTAAAGATGTAGTTAATTATCATAAATAATTAATTAGGCTTTTAGAACTGAGATTGGAATAAATAAATTAACAGAGTAATAGACCTTATATTGTTAAAACGATTTTGAGTTTGACTTGTTGGATTGCTCTTCCTTTAGACCGTATCAATTAGGACGACCATATGTTTCATCATTGTGCACTAAATTAGAGATAGAATCATGTGTCTATACTTAGTAATATTTTATATATAGAAATAGGATCACGTCGTATAAATTATACACTATATAATCTTTATTTATTACGCGTCTTGGTCGTATCAACGAAAGTTTAAAATATAATAAAGCTTTGAAATATACAAACTTTAATATAATTGTCAGTTGCATCATAATATACTACTCCCTCCATCATTTATTAGTTTACCCCTTTTGACTTTTCACATTTATCGATGTAAAACTTTGAGTAATAATATCTCTAATTATGTATTTGTAAAAATTATAAAAATTTAATATTCCAAAACTACACATTGAGACGAATCAAACAATATCACACATGATTATATTTATACAAATATATTAAAAGGTGTGCTTAACAACGTTTATGCGCCACGTGGCATCCTCCTCCTAGCACCAAAATTTTGCCACGTGTCTGTTAACCAACAAAGTCAAGTGGTCATTATCTAAAAAATAAATATGCTGAAACTTAGGCTCAAACCCCTGATCTTATGTAAGGATTTTCAAAGAATCACCATCTGATCTAACGTCTCTTAGTGATCCATGTTTCCACAAAATTACATATATGTGTTGTAATTAGTTAATGTTATTAAACATATCCCTTGCATCTAAATTCGCATGTTCATTAAAATTAATTAAGTATGCATGATACCATTTGAAGAGCAGTGTTGACCACTACAGTACTACCTTTATATTTACAGTAATACTATAAACGAAATTTGATCATAAGTTTGTATTGAATATGGGCTTAGGCCGCATTCACGTCCAATATATTGAAAAACGTCCTACGAACATATATGTGTCACGTGTCACCATCCCTCATTGAGTAGCATTCTATCTACATCTTTCTCATATAGTTACAAAAGAAAAGCATACGTAAACATTCGAACCCACAACCTCAAGTATGAAAGAAAGAGATCCAACCATCACTCCACTATACTATTATTGCGTATCTAATCAAAATTAATGATGATATATGAAAATAGAACTTTTGCAATCCATATAATGAATGAGTGAATGATACGATTTTTTTAAATGAGTATGAGATGACTTATTTACCTACTACTAAATTGTAGCACATAAAAACTCTGGGGCATCGCCCGGGCCTAAACACTAGTTTTCCTTACATATAAAGTATAAATGATGGTTAAAGTAATAAAAATGAATAGTGTTATAAGTCAAAAGGGGTAAACTAATAATTAATAAAGGGGAGGTAGTAATTCACAATATATATACACTTCAATACTTCATTATATCATAAGTGGAGAGATGCATAATCTTGAAAACTCACAAATCACAATAGTTGATTTTATATCAAACAAACGCCAGCAGGCAGCAGCCACCTCAACCTAACACAAGCAATTCACATTCCACTATTCATCATTTCAAGATTTTGAACCCCCCAAACATGTTCATTCATCACAATATAAACAAGGAAAATAATTGAATATTTTTTTCATGCCTTGGGTTGTCATCCTTGATAGTTGATCCTAGATTTGACTACTCCAAGATTTGACCAATCTCTTCCACTCTTAAAACAAAAAATAAAAATAAAAATAAAAATAAAAATCAAACTAGTACAGCTCTCCAAAAATCTTTTCGCTCCTCTCTTCTTGTGCATTCCTTTCATCTATCTCCCTTCTCCTTCTGCCACTCTCCCAAATTCCTATTTTAGGGTTTCCAATATTATTTCTCTCAGGATCTGAGCTTACTTTCGATACTCTCCTAACATTCTCTTTGTTATTTTATTTTTCTCCTGTTTTTCTGGCCGAACTTTGAGTTGTGCAGTTCACAGCTTCACTCTTCAACTTCCTGTTATTATTTTTTTGATTTTATTTTGTTGCATTTGAAGGTTTACTGTTGAACTATAGTAGCTATTATTTGAAATTTTTGAAGAATAATTTACATGAAATTGGAGTAATTTGAATGTGTAATAGAGTGATGTTTGAGTAAAACAAAAAAATGGCGTTGAAAGTATCGGGTGCGAAAGCAGCGGAAGTTGCGATTGGATCGATTGGTCGAGGATACGATATATCAGCAGATCTTAGACTTAAATTTTGCAAAGGAGAGTCGTCGGATTCTCGTTTGATTGAAATTGATGAGCATCATTGTCAGGAGATTGCCTTGCCTGGTGGAATCAATGTTCCGAATGTACCCAATTCCGTTAAATGTGATAAAGGTGAAAGAACCAGATTTAGGTCTGATGTTCTTTCTTTTCAACAGGTACTCTACTGCTACCATATTTTTTTTTTTTTTGGGTTACTTGCTCTTTGATTCTCCACTTAATTGAGCCCAAGTTTTTTTTTTTATTATCTCTCTGCTGTTGTATATGATTATATATACTTTTTCGTCCATGAATAAAGGTCGTGTTAGGTTTGGACACACATATTAAAGGTTGGTGTTTGGTATGGAAAAATTTGATGTTGAAAACGAATTCAAATAAGCCTCTTCATTTCTAAATGTTTGGTATGAGTTTTAAATAACAAATACCGTTTCTGGAGGGAAACATACTCCCCTAATTTGTTATCCGTATCAAACTGGTGGAAACAAATTACCTTTTTCTTCCTTAATTATAAACCTCTCAATTGTTTCCACTCCACTAGGATACCAAACAACTATTAAAGGTACCAATTATTATTTCCATTTCCCCTCAAAGAGCAAATACTTTTGACGTAGATGGTGGTGAAGTATAAAGAAAAAATTAATTGGGAGAGAAATTGATTGAGGGTGTTTTCCTCAACTTATATTCACTTATTTAAGAAAAAGTAGAATAAGGAAAAAGTTCATTTGAGTTTTAATAAGTTAATTTTGTGACTATCAGGTTGAGATAAGTTAATTTGACGACAAATGATCTCAGCTAAGTTAAGTGCAGGGGCAATGAGGCTATCCAAATTCAATTCACACCTACAATAAGCTATTTTAAATTTACACTAGTAGGGTCATAAGTTAACATAAGTAATGAATTTGGAGAGAGAGCCATGTAATTCTTTGTTTTAGGTCAAGGGAGATCAAAACCTTATACCCGAATGTGACACAAATTGGGTCAAGCATGATGAATGTTTTTTTTTTTCCTGCTTGGAGACAAGGGAGAGCTAACTTAATGATTTATGTGTGGATGCTTTACCATAGAAATTCATATGTTAAGTAATTGGAGGAATTTTGAGTTAGTATTGTTTGTCCAAGGATGTGATTGGTCAAGACCCATGTGCATCTTTCTATGTTATCTTAGTGCTTGTTTGGTTGATGTAGACTTACAATAGAAGTCAAACTTCTTAGATTATGCTTAGGCTATCTTTGGCAATCCATCTCAGATACCTTAGATAATAAGGGGCTGAAATATATAAGGTGCTAATATAATTGCTAACCATGCACAATTTCTTCAAGAAGTGTGTGAATTACATTATTCTTTTGAATAACAAAAAACAAGCTTATTACTTTTATTGTAAGGATTGATTTGAAATTGACTAAATCAGTGCCCGAGTACCTTGTTGCAAGTGATCCTTTGTTCACATAGGATAATGAGGCAAACATTGATTTACTTGTTAGGCTCATTTTATAGCAAAACTATCCACCAACTTACTTATGGGCAAGGTTTGAGGTACTGGAAGTCGAGTTGCACCCTTTCCAGTCTTTTGCTATATAGATGCTGTGTTATATATACATTTGTCTCGATCGATTTTTTGTAATTATTATAATATTATCTTTAGTAAGGAGACCTTAAACTATGATTCAGCCTCTTACCTATTCGTGTAGAGCTTATCTATGGACCGGATATATGTATCAAAGTGAGCCTCAATTTGGTTAAGTTATTATCTAGGACTTTTAACTATGTGAAATTTTTCCCTTGTGTTTGAATGGTTGTTTGGATCTTGATATGAGCCTCAGTTGAGTTAGAGAAGCTTAAAAGTGATTAATTCAGGATGAATGGTAGATGGTAGTACCTTGAAGTGGATAAAGGAGTTTAAGAACAAACAAACAATGTTGCACAGAAAAGTGAAACTCTAGAGTACAATCATTAGTTCAATCAGTCAAAGACATACGTGCTTATGTCATTAGTTTACCACATCCAATATCAAGCACCTATGATTATCTGAAGGCAATCATGTTATTATACGCCATTCGAATAACAAAAACATACTCATGAAAATTTTTAGTTGTCACCATGGACTTCAGCCTATCCGCTTCTGTCTTTTTTTTCTTTTCCTAATTGTTTGTTTTTTCTTGGGGGAGGCTTAAAAAGCGAGCTTGGGCATGAAATGCAAGTTGAATTCGATACTATATATGTTTTTATGTTACATGATGATCATTTTTCATGTAAATGTAATTTTTTTGAAAGATTGGCTAATAAGGGGAAAATAGTTGTGATTTAGCCAAAATGTAAGGGAGATAGCGTGATTGACTTGAATATCATTCATTGAAGAGGCAAATAGAGAGAGAGAAAGATTGAAGAGATACAGGGACTACATTGAATATCACTCTTCAACAATGGTCACCAGATGTGTGATGTTGAATCTTATTAGAGATGGCTCAATAACATTTTAGTCATATCCGGTGAGTTGGCAACCTTGATTCTCCTACCAAAAAAGGAAAGCTTGCTATTTGTGGGGTTTTTGCAATTGGTGTCTATGTAAATACATAACGAGTTCAAGAGATGAGCATCAAAAGTTCAAATTGAGCAAGGACGTTAGCGACTTACGAGTCAGAAATATTCTTGGGGTAGCATCTTGATACTTCAAAGTTCAAACCTTAGCTTTAAAAGGCGCGCACCGAGATGCAACGCTAAGGCGCACACATCTTGTAGGCGAGGCGCACCTTTGGTGCCAAAATACTTAGAAATCAAATAAAGAAACATTGTAATACTGAAAACAATATTAAAGACCCAAAAGAGGTATAAGAAAGTATAGTTCATGGCTAGAATACCGAAATCAAACAATTTTTTTCAAGATTAGCCCACTAGAACAACTAAAATCCAAATATTCATCATCAACAGTCAACATGCTACAATTTAGATGATATCCCAAAACTATTTAATTAAAGAAGTATGTAAAGGGATCTAAAAAATAACAAGTAATTTACAGTCTGCCATATGGAAAAATTCGTAGTGAAGACAAAATAAAAAGAAATTATATTTTACTATAAGGAAAAGTGAAGGCAAAACAAAAAAAAAAAAATATTGCTAAAAGAAAAAAGTTACCGCCTGAGAAAAATAAGAAAAAGAAAAAAAGAGAAAAAAAAAAAGAATACCAACGGCTAGTCTGGAACCAACGTCCCCTTTCCCCTAGAAAAACAGAAGAAGAAAGAAGAATGAAGAAGAAGAGAAGATCAGCGAAGAAGTGAAGATCAACGAAGAAGAAGAGAAGAGAGAAGAAGATAAATAAAAGAAGAAGATAGATAAAAGAAAAAGATAAATAAAAGAAGAAAAAAGAAAGACAGAAGTAGAAGAGAAGATAAGAGAACAAAACTTATCTGCCACGCCGTGACCATCGGCGAGGAGACGACGACCAACAGTGACCACCGACGTCCTACAACAAGCAGGTGCATTTCAGATCTAGGGTTTCTAGTCTTTCTACCCACACACTGGAGCAAATCACATTCAAAAACATGAAAACATGGAAAAATAAAAATAAAAGGGATAGTGTCTCTCACTCGCCAAAAGGCACCATAAAGCACGCGCCTCCTTTGCGCCTTTCGTCGTGTGCCTCGCCTAAGCAGTTGGATGCGATTTTTTCACCGCCTTGGCTCGCCTAGTGCCTTGCGCGCTTTTTAAAACTAAGGCTGTAACAGAGAACAAACAATGTAAAGTAACCAAAACTTTAGCAAAGGACCGCAGTTATGTAACCAAAGTTAACGAACCAAAATTTTATAATTAATGTGTGCTTGTATCCCCCACCCCCCTAGCATCTATTGTGCTATTCGTAGGATGAACACTAGAAAATGGGTTGGATTACATTGTTTAGTTTATAAGGAAGCTTTTTGCGGAATTGTAAATCTAATTAAGAAAGCAATAGGAACACTTGGTATTTTAACCGTAGAACCTTCTTGATATTCTTCAAGGGAAAACTTTCCCTCACTCTTTCTTTTATCGCGACGCATATGTTACAACCTAACTCTACTCCAAGTTCCTCTTGAACTTGAGTTCCCAAACTATTATCCCCTTCGATCAAAGTTCCTCATTATACTCTCTCAACAACAAGGCTAACTCTAAGCCTTAGGAATTGGCTCTAATCCCTTGTACTCCAATTACAACTTAATGAAACCGATACTCTAATATTTAGGAGAACTTAGACAATTTAGAAACTTTGAACACCTTTACTAACTTTGAGAAAACTAAATAAACTTCTTTGTTTATAGTGTCAAGTACTCCATAAACTCAGCCAACTAACTCCACTAACATTTAGTTCCTAAAATATTGGAACAACACGTTTCATGGGGTATTTGAGCTTAGCATCCTAGACACCGAAGTTCTTGGCAAGGAAAGAATGTTTTTAGGAAATTAGTTATTTTAACTTGATCTCACAATTTTTGAAAAAGGATCCAAGAAAGATCTTTTGATTTCCATGAGAAACTTGTCTTTTTATTTTATCAAAACTCTTTCACTTAATAGAACACGTTATGATTTATAAACCAAATAATTAGAGAATTTGTATCCAATTTTCGCACATGTGTTCTTAGTTCCCAAACATTAACTGAGACCCTTAAATATGTACATAAATCCTAAAAATTGAACTATGAACTTTTAGTCTTTATGTTCCTCTTGATTAAGCTTCAAAAAGTAGCTTCATTTATTCCAAACTCTCGGAACTTTGAATTGCAAACACTGAGGAATGACACATTTTTTCATGCTCTTGGTCCTCTTATAACTTGTAGCAGTTTATCTTATAATTAGGCTTGAACTTGCACTTTCAAAAACATGTCTTTCAATGGAAGATGTGTCGTTCATCGTATTCCACTCAGGAACTCGTTCCAGCGTGTTCCAAATCGGGAACTCCGAACCCTCCATCGAATCTACACATTCTAAATAAAGACAAACTTAAATTTGCTTGTCATCATCAAAACCTTAACAACAACATACTCCTCTAGTTTCTGTTTTTTGTATGCGTAAGTGTCAAAGTCAATTTAGCTGGAACCATTGTAACATATGACACAAGCAAATTTAGTTGATTCATTATTTGGATCTCAAGGTTGGAACTTCTTGTTTTGGGGGTAACTATCTTTAAGTTGTTCCTCTTAAGGCCATCTCAATGTGCTGTCATAAGAATACTTGATGATAATCATTTGTTCTTGCTAAAGTCTAACATTAGTACTTTGTTTTGAATGGTATTATTCAGGATTTTTGTTGCTCTCGGTGTCTCCCTCTCCTTCTCCTTTCTCTTTTGTGTGAAAAGAAGGATATGACAGACTCCCTCTGTATTTTTATAATTACCCACTTTAATCTCGAGACTGTTCACAACTAGAGAGACTCTTCTAAATTATTCTCAGTGTATAGGAAAATATATAGTTATGTGGGGTATTATTTGATTCGTCTCAATGAGTTTATTAATACCAAACATTATAACTTTTACTAATATGTAATGAAAGATATTTCACTTTGAAAAGAAGTGCATTGGCAAGCGTGCCCAGTCAAAGTGGGTAAAATATAAAAATACGGACGAGTACAGAGCAATTTCTTACTGTCATGTGTCGATTCTTTATGGTTTTGGGCTCTCGTTGCAGATGTCGGAACAGTTTAATCAAGAGATATCATTAACGGGTAAAATACCCTCTGGCCTCTTTAATACTATGTTCGAGTTCTCTGGATGCTGGCAAAAGGATGCAGCCTACACAAAAACATTGGCATTTGATGGGGTTTTCATCACCCTTTATACTGTTGCTTTAGAAAAAAGTCAACTAGTATTGCGTGATCATGTGAAACAATATGTCCCTTCAACATGGGAGCCTGCTGCACTAGCAAGGTACTTCTCAGTTCATTTATTATGCTATCTTGTGTTCAGCATCTGCTGCATTATTGCATATAGAAAGGGAGGTCGAGCCACTAATAGATTGGAAATTTGGAAAGTTCTATAGGTTATTATTGAATTCTTCTTCTTATGTGTTGGGTTTAGCATTCTAAAGTTTCGCTTCGTTTATTTTTTATTTTATAATTTTAACTTCAGCTGGTCTTTTAAGTTATGACTCATAATGTTATTTTGTGTCTGTCCACACATGGCACGATCTTGTAACTCTTTGGGCTCATAAAAGTAAAGTTGTCCAACATAGTGGCTTAATTTTTCTGCAACTTCTAGTCATTCTGAGTTATCTTACAATTTCGTTCTCATAATACTCCCTCTGTCTGCTAAAGTATGCTTTCCTTGAATTTTACCGTTTGTAAGATGCATCTTGAAACTACTATATTTGTAATATACTTAAGAAAAAATCATCAAAAGTAGATACTGTGAAAATACACATTGAGATTCAAGATCCCACAAGACTGTATATTTCCTTATATATTAGGATTATACACGGTGAAAGTTCTTTGACCCAAAAAAAAGCGATGCAGCATACTTAGAAAGCGATAGAGGGAGTAATTATGTTGGAATTTCATGAGATTATTCATCATTTTCTTTGTGAAGGGGTCTTTTTAACCGTACACAGTTGAGACTGCTCTTTATGGATTAGCGAGTTTTACTCTTCTTTAGGAGGTGGATTTGGCTATGCTAAATTTTTTTTTTTTGGTTTCAAAACTGGCCTTGCAAGCTTGCATACATGAGTTGGAGTTCGAAACGGAGTAAAAAGAGGAATGATAGAGGTCTTAATGAGCTGTTTGAGGTTTTTGATTGTGAAGGTAACCAAACATGTAATTGTTGATGTTATGCCTTTAGTAAGGAAACTTTGCCAGGAACTCCCTTGTACACATGCTTCTAGTCAAATTGTTACCTTTCCAATATAATTTTTTTATTAACTACTTCCTCCATTCTTTTTTTAATTGCAACATTTTCCTTATTTGAAAGTTTTACATTAATAATAATATTTCTTTTTTTGGTGATATCTTCCCGCTAACTCTCTCCTATCACACGGGTCGTACTTTTTGTTTGTCTCTATCACACATGGGTTGGAGGGTTGATTCATTTTTACAGGAAAAAAAGAACTAATAATGGTTTCATGACTCATCAGCATTTTGAAAGTTTCATCCTACTGTGGTACAAATTAGATCTTCATGAAACGTTCTGCAACTCCATGAGTTTGCTATAATCAACTTTTTGACTTGGTGTTTCTTGATTATCTTCAGGTTCATTGAAAGATTTGGGACCCACATTATTGTGGGGGTAAAGATGGGAGGGAAGGATGTTGTATATGTAAAGCAGCAGCACTCGTCATCCCTTCAACCTGCTGAAGTACAGAAAAAATTGAAGGAGATCGCTGACAAAAGGTTTTTAGATGCCAAAGGGCAGGATGACATGAATTCTGGTCAAATTTATCATGATGGAAAGGTTTTCTATTCTATCATTTATATCTTGGCTGCATGTTTTAGATAAACAGGGAATGCTGAACATTTGCTTATGGAACATTTAGTTTATTGCTTGCTCTTTTCTCTGCAGCTTGATGTTCGAGAACAGCGACTGAGATTTGCAGATATGAGCCCTTCTTGTTCATATTCACACAAGGAGGTATTTGAATAATGCGATTTGCCTTGGTATATGGCCTGAGTTTCTTTGATGCTTAATTGCATGGACGAATTTCTTTAATCTTATTATTAGCAATTCTTTTCGGTTCCAGGACATTACTACCATTTGCAAGAGGAGAGGCGGAAGCGATAAAAGGAGTCCTCATTATGAATGGTTACAAACTGTACAAATTGAGCCAGATGTAATTTCCATGTCATTTATCCCAATCACGTCTCTGTTGAACGGTGTCCCTGGGAGTGGGTTCTTAAGCCACGCAATAAATCTTTATTTACGCTGTAAGTTCATCTTACTGGTTATCTCAGCTCTGTAATTATGTTGGCTGACCTGTTAGAAAAAAGATTAAGGTAGGTGAATTTGTTCATGTGAAGCAACAAATGGTTCATTCATTAACCCACCCATTGTTGTGACAAGGCTTGTGGGAAAAGGGGAAACATGTGCTTATCAAACCAGTTTAGGGTGTGCAGAGTGCTACCCTTGCTTCGCATCATCTCGGAATTTATGTTGCTTGGTTTCTAACCTTTGTTGGTGTTCATAAGCAAGTCCTCCAATTCGAAGCTGAATCCTTAGCTGTTTTGGTAATCACAACTAGAAGCAGATATATAGATTAGTCAGGACTCATGGTAGTGTAATGCCTGACTAGAGTATTTTCCTTTATATATCATGAAACAACATATGAGCATAAGTGACGGAGAAGGAAAAGGCGAGAATCCTGCTATGAGAATAGGCTGTTTAGCTTAGAGCTAATAATTCAGGTGCGCGCTCAATTTTGGGTCGGTTATCTCCGGTCAATGTTCTTTTTTTGTTGGTTCTGGTTCAGGTCGAGTCAATTTGGGTCAGTTATCATTTTGGGTTGCGTCATGTTTTGTTTAAGCCAATTGAAATTGGGTTTCAGTTGGGTAGGGTTAGACTGGTTAGTGTCAGGTTATTTTGGGTTCATGTTAAGTTGGATCGTATCGTAATTGGGTTTGGGTCGGTCTAGTATGGATGATATCAACTATAGAGTGGGTCAGTTTAGATTCAGACCAAGTTCGATTTGGGTTGTTTCGCGACTGGCTTAAATACTTTCGGATCAGGTCAAAATTCAGAAGGAGTGTTGTTCAGTTGTTCCAAGTTCGAGTATTATTAGAAATTGGCTCCTTTGGGGTTCTATTCCTTTGTTAAGTGGGGTGGTCGTTCGGATGTAGGTTGGACTTGGGTGGGTATACTTCATTCTTGGATCTTATCATTTGAAAGCACGAAACATTTATGTACTTCCTCCTTTTCTTAATAGAGTTATCATATTGACTTGTTACACTATTTGGATATCAACTTTGATCATATTTATTTACTATGCTGTAAAATGAAATGTCATAATTTTTAATTGTTGATGGATCAATTTCAATGTATATTTTCAAAATATTATTTTTTTCATAATTTTTTAATAATATATAATTGAAGATATTGATGGTCAAAGTTGTACATTGGCAGGTGTACCCAGTCAATATGATGCATTTATTAATAAATAAAGGAAGTATTTTGTTAGAAGAGTTATTGCATTTCATAAATTGGAATTTCACTTCTAACTATTATGGTTATTAGTAACATTATTGTGTTATTGTATCTCCCTATGATCCACAAGTAGTAGTCAGAAGTTTATGAACATAAATTGTTTCTAACTGGACAACTAAAAAGTGCGAATCAGGAGTTTGTCAATAACAGTTTGTCCCAGAGGGAGGGTTACATACCAACATGGAGGTAATATCAGTTACATTTAGTTTTGGGTTCTCATGGTTTGGGTGTATAGGTTGTGGTTTGGGCTCATGTATTTAGTGTGTCACCTTGAGCTCTCCTCTTGTTAGAGCAGTAAGTATCTGGAATGCTTGAGTCAATGTGGGTGTTGGGTTGGTCGCAGGTTTGGTCGGGTTGGGTGATAATCTTGTTGGGTCCAATTGAATCGAGTTATATTTGACTTCGGGTCGTGTTAATCTTTGACAGCTCTAGTCCATTTGCATGATCAAAGAGTTCTTTGTATGTTCTGTATGAACTGCATTATTTGTCAAGCAGAAAATAATAAGACACTGACATCCGTAATTATCCTGTTTCTTCGTTTTAATGATTTCAAATTAGTATAAAACTTTTTAGGAGTCTCTCTTAAAGACAGTGATTGCGAAAAAGCTTGTGGATCTTGTTTGCGAAATCTGCTCGTCCCCTAATCCTTTTCTTTTAAAAATAAGATGATTGCTTCCCAATGATTTTGGTGATATGGGTTTAATATTGATTTCATTGCAACTTTCAGATATGCAGCAAAACTGCATTTCAGTTTTGACTTTAGATAGTATTTTTTTTTACTCTGAATCATGTTCTGCTCTTCAGGATGTGCCAAACCAATCACTAAAGTTATTACAGACCTACCTAACCTGGTGGAATTGCCTGCATGAGCAAACTGAGGTTTACCTATTGTATTGGTTTGTTTTTGCAGACAAACCACCACTAGAAGAGCTTCATCAGTTTCTAGAATTTCAGTTACCAAGGCAATGGGCACCTGTGTTCAGTGAACTTCCCTTGGGTCCTCAACGCAGGCAACAAAACCATGCATCTCTGCAGTTCAGTTTCATGGGTCCGAAGCTCTATGTCAATACCACTCCGGTAACTTTCCTGGATGTTTTTAGCTTTCGTCTTTACGGGCTGAGAAAGTAGACATTATTTGTGTTCTAGCTTTTTAACCTGCAGGCGTATATGTGAGTCTGCGTTTAAAAAGCTTTGGTTGTATTATTCTCTTGCTGTGAAATAGCCCGAATTTTTCATGCGCAATCAAGTTCTGAATTGAAACCATCTATCAAATTTGTAGAGTGTGGATTACCAATCCAAATCGGTAATCCAAACAAAATTACCTGATTTGGGAGCAAACCAGTATCATATTTTAATGTGAAGAAGAGAGGTTATTATATCATTAACTTGACAATAATTTAAGAAATAGATAGAGTTCACTAGGATTGAATAAAAGAAATAATTTAGTTTGCCTTTAGATTTTAACCTAGTCGATAACTAATTGTTTAATCGATGATCTTTTTCTTTCGATGGTTTCGACTTTCTCATTACAAATTTACAATGTCACCAAGTGCTTTTTAGAAATTCAAAATTTTAATTTTGGCCGAGCCCAACGTTTAAGCTTAAGCCTCTTGTTAGCAATTGTGTCCTAATATGTCTTGCTTCTTGATATGGGCGCAGGTTGATGTTGGTCGGAGGCCTGTGACGGGCCTACGGCTTTATCTTGAAGGTAGGAAAAGCAATCGCCTGGCCGTCCATCTGCAGCACTTGTCATCTCTTCCTAAAATTTTTCAACTGAAAGATGATCCTATTGGGAATTTTCAGCAAGAACACTATGACCGGAGGTTTTATGAAAAAGTTGGATGGAAGAATTTTTCACATGTATGCACAGCTCCAGTTGAGTCTGATGAAGATCTTTCAATTGTAACCGGAGCTCAGCTGGAAGTTGGGGACTATGGGTTCAAAAAGCTACTTTTTCTTAGACTCCGTTTTTCCACTGTTTTGGGAGCAACACTGGTAAAGAACGCAGAGTGGGATGGATCTCCAGGTTTGGCCCGCAAGTCAGGGCTCATATCAACTTTGATCAGTCAGCACTTTACGGCAGTGGCAAAACCCCTACCGCAGCCTGCTGATGTAAATATCAACTCTGCTGTGTATCCTGGTGGTCCTCCAGTCCCTGTCCAAGCACCCAGGCTGTTGAAATTTGTTGATACGACAGAGATGGCAAGAGGACCGCAAGACACCCCAGGTTACTGGGTTGTTTCTGGTGCAAAGCTCCTTGTTGAAAAGGGTAAAATCTCGCTCCGGGTGAAATATTCATTACTTACCCCTATTTTACCCGACGATGATGAGTTCGAATAAATGCTTTCGAATCTTCTTTTTAATGGATTGGTAGAAAATTGAAGGGAAATATATTGTGGAGTGAATGAGGTGAAATTTTTACGACAGCTTGGATGCAAATCACCACATTATTGATTGAAGAAACTGTGCAAATGCAGGCAAAAGGTGGTGGGAAATTAAGGAATTTTTTTCACTATGGTTGCTATATGAACTTTTGGTTTGATCTACTCCCCTTTCCTGCTTCATCAGAAAAAGGAAATAGAAGAAAATAGTTTTCAGCGTTTTATGTAATTTGTGATCCTTGTCTATATAATGGAAAAAGAAAGGCTGGGTGTTTGCAATTCAAGTGCTCACCGCTTCATTGAAAATTCTACCGTGAATGTTGACCGCTAATCACCCCTATTGCGAAATATAGATCATTGATCTTTCTACGGTTAATTTATACTTCCTCCGTTTCTAAATAAGTGCAACATTTGCATAGTGTTTACTATTCACAGTTTAAACTTTAATTAGCTTTGGTGATTTACATTTTAGGAAAAACATAGTCATGTGGGATCTTGTTAGATTCGTCTAAATGTGAATTTTTTTAATATCAACTTTTTATAATTTTTAATTATTGATAATTGAAGATATTAATGGTTAAAATAATGCATTGGCAAACGTGCAAACAAGAAATGTTGCACTTATTTAGAAACGGAGGAAGTATATCTGTATCTCATTAAAAATTATCAAATCAGATTTACATGTCCTCTATCCCCGCAAAATCTATAAAATGCGAGAGGCCTTCATATTCCCCCTCTTTCAAACAACTAATGGAGAACCATGTTGCTTCATCCTTCAACTATTCTCGATCTTGCAGGATATGTCTTTAAGATATTTCCTTTGATATTTGCTTATAATAGCGAAATACCCTGGGATACCTAACTAGCATGGATAAAGTATCAGTATATGAATAAACGAGTATTCTTGACGTTGCTTTGAGAGAATTACAAGTATCCAAGTTTGCAGCTTATATCTTAGTGATCATGTTCGACATTGTGATAATTGATTAATTCTCTGAAGTCACATATTGATGTTTGTTTGTTGTTCATCCTTAATAGTCATACCCCTTACCATTATCTTAAATTAATGGAAAGTTTTTTTTTTCCAGTTTTTTATCCTCAAGATTATGATTAAATTAATATCCTATGTGTGAAATGGCTATATGATATCAAATAGGGGCGGATCCAAGGGGGCCTACCCGGGCCTTGCCCCCCATGGTCCAGAAAATAAATCAGTCTATTTTAAAGCCCATTATAATATATATAAAATAAGCCAAAAAATTGGAGTTTTCAAGGTTTAAAAAAGATATTCAATTATAAAAAACTGAAAATACTAATCCCTACCCTAGTACCCTAGTCAAACAAGTCGGTAATTGCAGGCGTGAAGTAGGCGTTTAAGTGAAAGCGACAGTGCAAGACTGCAAGTACAACATCAAAATTCAGATTTTCATTAGAAGTACAATACTTTCTTTCTTTATCCTATATTTAATTAGTTGCCTTCAACTTTTCTTATATTTTATTAATTTTTGATTTCTTGCAACCCTTTATGAATGTTGATGCCATGATTGCAATCAATCAATACTTTGTACTCGCCTTTAATTTCTACATCTTTAGTATTTAGTAGACACTAGGCAGTAGCTTGCATAGTTGGCGATCAATACTCCAAATTGCATTTATGAATTATGATATTCGCCATTCTTAGTCGGTAATTGCAGGCGACCATGTTTTTTTTTTTTTTTGAACTCTTTGGTTGTATGACTTGCATAGTTGTATCATGTTATTGTTATATTGCATATTAAATTAATATTTGATTTTTATATCTCATTAATAAAATTACTTAACTAGAATAATTGCTAATTGCTAATTGCTAGACGAAGTATATTATAACTTTTTTCTTAGCACTTACATATAATTTTTTTTTAATTCAAAATGTCTTAATCTGATACATTATTAATATAATTCAGTATTTTTTTTCTAGGTTTAAAATATGAAGAGAAAAACCATTGATTCGTACTTCCAGAAACAAAAACCTACTCCAGAAATAAATTTTGATAACGTGAACTTTGATGATCCTAATGAAACGACGAACAATGTGATTCCAAATAATCCAACTCAGATACCGAATCAACAACCTAATAGTAGTGACACTTCTTTTGTGCGTGATCCAGCATTGCGTAAGCCAATCAGTAGTTATCCCTCGGGGATACAACGAGAAATTGTGGGCAAGTTCATTGAGTTTGGACCTTACCAAACTCGTTTATCTGAGTATCCCTTATCAGGTCCAGAAAGCCATCCACGTCGATTTGCATCTAATTGGTTTAAGACTTTTACGTGGCTAGAGTATTCACCAACAACTGATGCTGCCTATTGTTTCCCATGTGATAGGCGTGTCGCGCACCTAACAAAAATAAATAATCTAACTAATCCTCCTAACTATGTAGTAGGGTAAGTCAGAGTCGAATCCACAGAGAGAAAGTTGTTCTATAATTAGTCCTTAAATAATGGTAAGACTAAAGGAGATTAATATCAATGATCGTTGAAATAACTATACTAATCAATATATAAATAAAAGACTCTACAGTTAAGTATCCCCACTAGCACGAAATAATACAAAATAATTTCTACCCCAAACTAATAAATTAAATGTTCACAAGGAAAAGTACACCCTATAAAGTACCATAAACCTCTCCCGAGTATCTATGGCTTCTCTAATATGCATTCAAGCCTACTCCCGTGGAATCATGCAAATTAAAGACATTAAACACGGCACTTTAACTTCCTAACAATTCATTCTACCTACTCCGTGGAGAATTTCATGTCCTTAATTGAAATACTCAAATCCGTCAAAATCCAACTCCCGTTGTGATCAAGACAATGGAATCATAACAATACTAGTTATCCCTAATCTAGTATTGACATATGCACAATCAATTAAGCAAGAACAATTAATAATTAATATGAGAATTTAAAGAAACAATCATGAATTAAATCATATTAGGGTTCAACTTAACCATAGATAAAAGAAACTACTCTATCATGAAATAAATAATGAAATCTAAAACTATAAAAGAAAACATAATTAAAGAAATCAATGAAAGAAACTAATAGAACTCATAAATTAATGAAAAAGAATGAAAATTAGGGTTTACACTAAAAACTAGAGAGAAAGAGAGGAAGAGAAGACTAAAACCTAAAACTAAAAGAAATAACGTGAAAGGGGAGGAGGAGAGAGAAAAGAATGAAAACCTATCTAAATAAATATTCAATAACCTAATATGACTTGGAAAGTAATTTACAAGATAAGAAAAGTCTTAAATATATCATTAATAGGCGGATTAGTGATCCGCGCGTACGCGTGGCAGATTCCAGCAGAAACAGTGCAATCTTCCGAAAGGCATAACTCCTTGACTAGAAGTCTCCTCGGGGCGTGCCACCTATCGTTGGAAAGATCTTCAAGTCTAGTTTCCAAATCTGGTGGAATTACTCGATTCTAAGAATCACATCAAAAGTTATGATCTGAAGAGTAGACGTGACTCTTTTTCACATTTCTTCTAATGATTTTCCGCTTCGTTTTCGCTCAAATTCGTACTATAAAATATCTATGACGATCCATATTCATTGTATCTTCTTTCCACACGCTCTTAATCCTTAAGCTTAGCTAATCATACTCCAAATACGTTATCAATGCCTGAAATTCATCAAAAACAAGAAAACATACCGAATAGGAGTAGAAAATCATAACTTAAGAATATAATGCAATAATGAACCTAAATATGAAACTAAATGCTCTAAAATGCAACCTAAATGCATCTAAAAACTATACATAAAAATGACATATCACCATGCTTTCTTTTCGATAAGAAACCATTGGGGAAAAGCTGGTTCAGATACTTTTACAGTACAAGGATTTAGAAATTGGAAGAGAGTTTGTGGAAAAGATTGTGCATTTGTATCCCATATGGGAAGAGACATTAATTAAGCTCATGGACGATATTCTGTTCAATGTTGGGAGAATATTCAGAAAACTAAAGGCCATATAGACATTGCTTTTGAAAATCTCACTCCAAAACAGATTGCAGATAATCGTTTAAGGCTATCAGCTTTAATAAATGTTGTAAAATGGCTCACATTTCAAAAGTGTGCGTTTAGGGGACATGTTGAGAATGCCGACTCCAAAAATCAAGGAAACTTTCTAGAGATGTTAAAACTCATTGCATCCTATAACAAGGATGTACTAGACGTGGTGCTAGCAAATGCACCACAAAATGCCAAATATATTGCTCCGTCAATTTAAAAGCAAATTTTGCATGTCTTTGCTAAGAAAGTGCAGAATGAAATCAGAAAGGAGATTGGTGATTCAAAATTTTGCATAATCATAGATGAATCACGAGACGTATCTAAAAGGGAGCAAATGGCTATTGTTATAAGATTTGTTAATGAAGATGGTATTGTACAAGAGCGATTTTTGGACTTGGTGCATGTCAAAGATACAAGTTCTAGAACTCTCAAAGATGAAATAACAACAGTTTTGTCTAATCATGAGTTGAATATTAAAGATCTTAGAGGTCAGGGATATGATGGAGCTAGCAATATGCGTGGGGACTGGAATGGTTTACAAGCTTTGTTTATAGATGATTGCCCTTATGCATATTATGTGCATTGTCTGGCCCATCAGTTGCAATTATCTCTTATTGCTGCCGCAAGAGAAGTATCTGAGGTTGATCATGATTTCTTCAAGGATTTAATTTTTATTGTGAATGTTGTTAGTTCTTCTTCCAAGCATCATGATGAGTTACATGATAGTCAAGTAGCTGAGTTGAAGCACCTGATTGAAATTGAGGAGGTTGATACTGGAAAAGGGATGAATTAAATTGGTACATTGCAACGTCCTGGAGATACTAGATGGAGTTCACATTTTAAATCAATTTACAGTTTACTAAGAATGTTCAATGCGACACGTACAGTACTTGAGAAAATAGCCATTGATCGTCGAACCACATATTCACAATGAGGCGATGCTAATTATGCTCTTAAAAAATTATTAGCATTTGATTTTGTATTCATTTTGCATATGATGAAAGAACCCATGGCGTTCACAGATTTACTTTGTCGAGCCTTACAACAAAAATCACAAGATATCTTGCATGCTATGGATTTACTTGTTGATACAAAATCCTCAATTCAAGATCTCAGAGATGAAGGTTGGAAAGATCTTTTGGACAAAGTACTCTCATTTTGCAACAAACATGGCACTCTGGTCCCAGATATGCAAGCTAGTTATTCTGATTCAATACGATCTCGACGTAACAAAGATAACATATCAATGGAACATCATTATAAAATTGATGTGTTCACAACTACTATGGATCAGCAATTGCAGGAACTAAATAGTCGTTTCAGTGAGAAAATAACAAAGCTTTTTGTCTTAAGTGCATCCTTGAATCCTAACAAGGGATATAAAAACTTCAATGTGGATAACATTTGCCGTCTTGCAGAAAAGTACTATCCTCCAGACGTTTCTAAAGATGATCAGTTTCATTTGAGGTACCAACTTCAGTTATTTTACCGATGTGTCTCTAATCATGATGAGATGAAAAATTTGAGTTCCATAACTGATTTATGTCGGACTTTAGCTGAAATTGGTAAGTCCAATGTCTATCCTTTAGTTTATAGATTTATTCGACTAATTTCAACTCTTCCTGTTAGTACAACAACTTCTGAGAGAGCTTTTTCAGCAATGAAAATTGTTAAAACTAGCTTGCGAAATAAGATGGAGGACGACTTTCTATCGGAATACTGGATTATATATATAGAGAAGGATATTACTGAGAAATTTACAATCGACTCGATCATAGATGATTTTAATTCTATGAAAACAAGGAGAGTCCAATTTGGATGACGAGAATAGTTTGTATCAAATAAAGTTTTTGGAACATATAATCATATGATTGTGGATCTTTGTCGTTCAAAAATTCATATTTCTTAATTTTTGGTTAGTTAAATTTCTTGTTCGATTCATATGGCCCAGGCAATAAAAAATTCATGGATCCGCCTCTGATATCAAAGGCCTATAATTTCTAATAGTGGTGATAAACGACGGTTGACACTCGTGGAAGACTCATTGTTGTTTCATTCTTTTGTTTTTGCGCCGAGTAAAAATAGATTGAAATGAACTCTTTGCCTGGAGCGTGTTGATTGTTGAAATTGGCAAAGGCTTTATGTTGCAGAGGAGTTGGATTAATAAAACATATAAATAGAAGTATTGTTAAATCAATTTTTCCCCTCTTCCAAGACTTTTCAACAAAGTCTGTTGAAGCTCCATCCTATAGAGGGGGGAATTCATGTTAGTTATTTGCTCCACCCCATGCCATTAATGATATAGAAGTTGTTATCTCTATTGTTCCTTTACAAATGGTGTATCCTGAATTTTAGAATAGAAATCAATTTGCTTCCCTTTCTGGGTTTAAGCAGAATGATCCTTATTTGATTCTGATGTTAAGAATGCAACTCTGCTACTAAATGAGAACTAGTCCTTGGGTGATTATCAGCCTCAAGCTCATAAATATTTCCACTCTATTAATTCTAGAAGCTTTATTCTGAAAAATATCGAAGCATTGGGTGTTAAACATGAATCCCTCTTTGGCTCCTCGAAAAGGAAGAAGGGCAATGGTGATGAGTCTTCTGCCTCTTTTGCTCTAAAGAAAAATTGTGTCTAGTCAGTTTTTGTTTGTTTGTGCTTTTGGAATATAAGTTGGTGTCATAGAAAAAATGCTTTAACTGAAATGAAGAATTTTTGTAATGTAAATAGATCAACTATCTTTATGTTGTGTGAAACTAAATCCCATAACCAGCCTTTTCATGCTTGTTTGAGAAGCTCTCCCTACCCAGGGCATGTCTGCTGGTCTCTTATGGAAGGAAGATCCTAGTGAGGAATTCTCTCTTTCTATTATTTCAAATCACTCTAGTTTGTGGCTTCTAATATAAATTTGCTAATTCCTAATTTGCTTTTCCCTGCTATATTCATTTATGCTCCTACTAGATTATAAGATAAGAGCGGTTTTTGGAATGGTGCTGGGTATAATTAACCTACTCTCATGCAGACTAAGCAAGTATAATGGAAGTAGGGATCGTATCCATAGGGAACAAAGGAACTTCATCGAAAATTAGTGAATTAAGAACCCTAGTATGTGCTAAGGCCAAAGTAACCGAATTGGGGGGATTTGGAACAATGTAAGTAAACTAAACTACGCACGGTACTAAAACACGAAGAGATTACAATATAAAAAGGCCTTGGACTCGATTAGCATCCACCCTAACCTAGTTTGTGATCACGAAACCTTAACCCTCAACACTTCCTATGGTCACCTATCGGGAAGTCTAGACCTCTATACTCCTAGATCGTGGTTAAACACACGATCCGCGTGGTTTGAACCGCCCTTACTATGACTTAGCTCAAATGAATCGCACTTAAGTCCAAACCAAAGTAGCATTAAAGTCGAGGAACACGATAGGGTTACTAATGTTATCAAAGTAATAACATTCAAATAATAAGCAATGCTTCTCTATGTGGACAAGATTAACGTTCAACATTTAATCAAACACGTAGTATGCTACATGGAGCTAGGAACACAACAATCCGATTATGCACCTAGGATTAGCATTAGATGAATAACACAACGACACTAGTAACGTTCCTAGCAATGATTATGCAAACATCATGGAGATAAATACAAGAAGCATCACAATGACCATAGAGAAAATAAAGAGTAAGAAGTTATCACCAATAGATTAGAGCTTCAACAACCAAATCCAAGATACAAGTTTAAGCTAGCAAAGCCATAAAATTCATTACAAATCTACCAAAGAAGCGAAGAAGAAACTTTGTAAAGCACTGTTCTCTTTCGCCCTTCTCTCGTAGTTAGAACAAAACTAAAAACTAACATCACAACCTCACCCTCCAAGGGAGGAAAAGAAAACAAAAGGCGGCTGACACAGGGGTCGCGACTCGCAACAACCCTCGCGACTTGCGACTAAGGGCAGGTCGCGACTCGCGACACTGATCGTGGGTCGCGATGTATGGTTTGCCTCAAAACCACTAAAACCAATCACAAAGAGAAAAAAGAGAAAGAACTTGGCTTTTGAGTAAGCCATGAAGCTGTAGAATCAGAGTGAAGATGATCCTCGGACAACGAACAAACAAGGAAGCTTGAACGACGGACCTTGGGACTCGAAACTCGGACAAAGCTCGGAAACCTCGGAAGATGCGCCATAAAGGAACCAAGGACAAGGACCCCGGGGCACAAAAAGTGATCGGAGGGCCAAGATAGGACCTCGAATACGCCACCATGCAAACCGCTCCCTAGTCTCCTCAAAACACAACATCCTCCGACAACACCTCCTAACGTCAAATCTCTCCTAAACCTCGATACTAAGCTCGATACTAAGCTCGAACCGACACCAAAAATGACCCGACATCAATTACTAGTTATGTTAGTAGTTTAACGTCCCTTTGGTTGTCTTGGGTGATTTCAATGAACCAAGTTCTTGTTTCGATAAACTTGGTGGTGCTAAATTAGATTTTCTAGCTTAAATCGTATGAATGATGTTCTAAGTAGTTTATGTTGTATTGAAATTCTTCACACAAGTAATCAATTTTCTTGCAAAAAGAAAAAAGGCTGGGAGGGTAATGTGTTAGAACGCATTGACAAGACGATAGCCAGAGGTGGGTATGGCCCATACCAACACGCAGGCCGACCCATCCCGGCCCGAGCCCGAGCCCGCTCGAGGCCCAGCCCAACCGGTTTTCTGTTAGGTGGGCCTACCATGGTCAATAAATTATATTTTAGTTCCGGCACGACACGAGCACGCCTATATGAGCCGTGGACCGAAAGCCCCTTTTCTTTGTTTTTTTTTGTCTAAAACTGGCAGGAATCCAAAAAAATAATATAAAACATGAGTCAGGCCCACATGAGGCACAAACCTGGCCCACAAGTCCGTGGACGAAATTTGGAAATTTCAGGCCCGGCAAGGCATAACTCGCCTCTCCCGGGCTCGGACCCGGCCCGGCTTACCATTGCCCCAAGCCCGCGGGCCGAGCCCGTGAACAAACCGGGCTTGGCCCATGCCCAGGTCTAGCGATAGCTAGTACTTCATGGCTTACACTTTTCCCTTTTAGTTCTTTGTATAATCATGTTTCACTTGCAGGAAGGGGCCATTCGCTACTAGAGATTAACCCCCTCCCAAAAAATCCAAAGGCTTACGGCCAAGAAGAGGACGGATTGTCCGCCTGCTTAGAAGATTAGTTCCTGCAAATAGGGGACGAGAGATAAGTCCCAACCTCTTTTGGTGGGAAAACCATTCAAGGTGGACGATTCGTCCGCCATCGTTTAATTTGTGGGAGAGGTAAGCCTAGCCTCTACCCCACTCCTTTTCAATCAGTCGGACGCGGCTGATAATTCTGAGAACCAGCCTGGGACAGTTGATGAGACAAAGGCTCGGCCGAACACGACTACTAAAGATGGTTCGACCTTCAGTGGGAATGTCGCTCAACTGTTGGCTCAAATGCCACCTTCTTACAGATCTGCTTCCTTATCCTCGGGTAAGTTGTACTACTCCAATGTAGTTCAGACACTACGGGTTGGTGGACGTCTGATGAGTCCATCCAACAAGCTAATAGTAGTCATCCCCATCAAGAACACTGCCTCCTCTATACTTTCAGGTAAGGGCAAGGGACTTGCTGCTCCTCAGGCAGATTCGGACGACAAGTCCTCTGCAACATTTGCCAAGATGACGACGTCGAATGTGAGAAGCTCAAGTAAAGCTATTTATATGTTATCCCGAGTCCTACATCAAGGGGTTAAGAAGTGCATCTTCGGGCCACATTGTTTACATGTCTCAACTTGCAGTTGAGGTAAGTTGTTGGCCATTTTAGTCTTAGTAATTGGAAGTAATTTACATTTCTTTCACTCGTCTACTAACTGGTATTCCTTTGTGATGATTACAGCTTCTTGCTCGCTGTATAATAACTGAAGACTGGGCGAGGGAGGTTAGAAAAGAAAACAAGCACCTCCTCCATCAAGCTAGGACAGTCGGGGACAAGACCATGCACGACTATCAGCTGCTGGAGACTATGCATCGTCAATCCCGGGAGGCCTGGGAGAAACGGTCGGCCCAACTCGAGTCTCAAAACAAAATGTATCTCATCAAGATCAACCAACTTCTTGGTGAGAGGGAGCAATGGCAACTAGCCATGGACGCAGTTTCTACCGAGCTGAAGAAGGAGATGAATGATGCTCTATTGGCCGCCACTCAACTTAGAAAGGATAACCTCTTTCTAAGTGCACATAACGATCATCTGAAGGAGGAGGCGGCCAAGTCCTTCGACGACGCAGAGAAGGCCCTCAGTGAGGCTATAAAGATATCCAAGGGCTGGGCTATGAGTGCCTTTGTAATGTAAATAGACCCGCTATCTTTATTTTGTGTGAAACTATATCCCATAACCAGCCTTCTCGTGCTTGTTTGAGAAGCTCTCCCTACCCAGGGTATGTCAGGTGGTCTCTTATGGAAGGGACATCCTTCTAAGGCATTCTCTCTTTGTTATGTCAAGTCCGGGTTTTTGGCTTGTAATATAAATTTGATAATTCCTAATTTGCTTTTCACTACTATATTCGTTTATGCTCTTCCTAGATCACAACATAAGAATGATATTTTGGAATGGTGTTACTAGTTATTTTAGTAGTTTAACGCACCCTTTTGTTGTCTTGGGTGATTTTAATGAACCAAGTTCTCGTTCTGATAAAATTGGTGGTGCTAAATTAGATTTTCTAGCTTAAATAATATGTATTATGTTCTAAGTAGTTTAAGCTGTATTTAAATTCCTCACAAATGTAATCAATTTTCTTGGAGAAGGAAAAAAGGTGGGGAGCGTAATGTATTAGAACGCATTGACAAGATGATAGCTAGAGGTAGGCATGGCCCGTACCAACACGCGGGCCGACCCAGCCCAGCCCGAGCCCGCTCGAGGCCCAGCCCGACCGGTTATCTGTTAGATGGGCCTACCACGTTCAATAAATTTTATTTCATACCTAGTACGACACAAGCACGCCTATATGGCCCGTGGGTCGAAAGCCCCTTCTCTTTGTTTTTTTGTCTAAAACTGGAAAAAATCCAGAAAAACAACATAAAACATGGGTCAGGCCCGCAGGAGGCACAAGCCCGACCCACAGGCCCGTGGAAAAAATTTGGATTTTTCTGGCCGGGCACGGCACGACCTGCACAGATCGGGCTTGGTCCATGCCCAAGTCTAGCGGTAGATAACACTTCATGGCTTACCCTTTTCCCTTATGGTTCTTTGTATAATCATGTTTCACTTCCTCGGATGCTATGTTTAGTATTGTTTAATCCAAATTAGTCTTGAACCCGAGTGATCTCTCTTTAATCTTATCAGGAATGTTTATTTATAAAAAGATCTAAATTATTCTCTTACCAAGTAGCTTTTTGGAAGCAAAAGAATAAAGAAATTTTTTGGAGTAAAGGTGATGCTGATACCTCTTATATATACACTTCCGTTAACATTAAGAAAATCGCAAACAATTTCAAATTTTTGTTTCTACTTCAGGTGAGTCTATTTCTAATCCTATACGTATTGTGAAAGAAACTACACAAGATGTTATTAGAAGGATCATACATATTGCTTTTTTGATCCAAATCTTGATTTTAATTGATCACCCTTATAATTCCCGACCACGATAACAAATACCTTATTCAAGAAACAACTAGTGATGAGATTAAATTAGTAGAATTTAATCTAGCACAGGATAAAACTCATGACCCGGATGGTTTCCCTCCCTTCTTTTTTTAGATATATTGGGTCCCTAATTGGATGATCAGTTTGTAGAGCTAATAAAGCTTTCTTCCATTCTCTTATTAAAATTTTAATTCCTAAATTAGCAATCTTGATTCAATAAATCATTTTCGACCAATTAGTTTACTTTCTACTATTTATAATATCATTTCAATTTTTTTTACTAATCGACTCCAGGTTTTCCGTGGAAAGATTATTCATCTGCTTCTGGAGCTTTTTATCTCGGAAAGACTTATTCAGGATAATATCTTCATAACTCCTGAGGTTTTTCATTATTTTAAGAATAAAGGAGCTATAGAAGGTTGGATGGCTATTATATTTACTCAACCCATTATTAATTCAACATTTATGACAATAATTATAGTGAAGGTTTTGATATGTAATTTTATGATAAAAATAAGGTTCCCAACCTCTCTTTCTTTCCCTCCTCTTTAGGGTTTGTCAAAATATGATTTTTTTTTCAAATTGACATTAGCATTAACTGATCTAGCAAAACTAAAGTGGATCAGTTAACTTAAATAATTGATCCAATTCGAAGCACAAATCGGACCCGTTAAGTGTTAGTTGATCCAATGGTGAACTAGATTAGTTAACTTTCTCAACCACTCCTCCCCTTCTCTAATTGATAATGTACAATTTCGGATCAATTAATCCCATTTGAACCGCAGTTAGGCTTTCCCTTATTGAGTGGGGAAGTTCTCTTTAATGGTTACCTGTATAGGGATCCACAATCCTATAAATATCACTAGTGTTGTTAATGAACAAGTATTCAATTCTCACCTTTAAAAACCAGAGCCTCTCTATCTACATTTACTCACTTACTCTCTCTACCTCAATCACATCTGACTTGAGCGTCGAATGGGCTTTCCCAGAAAAATCCCCGGGTCAGTTTGACTATTTTGTACGACTTTCGGTGACAAGACTCGGGTTTTAACTCCATCTCGGGATTTTAGACCCTCAATAATACATCGCTCTTTTGACTTGTTTATAAGTAGAGACAGTTTGACACCGTCTGGGAGGATACTACATCACATGGCATCGAGAAGGAAAACAATCCGAACTTCACTCCCACATCAACCAAAACTGATACAGTCCACTCATCACAATGTGTTTGTTGAATCATCCGCCTGGGATGACGAGGGATCCACTCCTCGTAGCACTCCATCCCTTGGGATCAATACCAATTAGACCCACCCTCGGCTGTAACTATGGCCGACATAAAGAGAATCACCCAATAGTAGTTGAACACAAACATGCAGCGAAGCTTGCAGGAGCTTATAGCAGGAATTTCAGAGCTTAACCAGGGAGCACCTCAGCACAACCAAGGAGGTCAAGGGGGGCAATAGGCAGTTAACTCGAGGAGAACCCCGAGCCAAGGATGGTCCCGACACTCATGTCCTTAACTAGGGCGTGCAACGAGTTGTGGGGGGCGGGGGAGCATCCTAATAGGTTAACTCCCATCGAGTACCAGATTTGGGTTCCCGACGAATTATAGAAGAGAATAGTCCACAGAAACAAGAGCAAGATGGCCGACATATAATCAACAACAAGCAAAGGGATAATTAAGAGAAATCTCACCAGGAATAACAGGCCTATTCTTGGACTCCTCAAAGGGGGTGAGAAGGCACCCCCCTCGGCTCCAAGAGGACAGGGGCGGAAGAGGAAGGAGACTGAGGATCCCCCCATTATAAGAGTCCCGTTTTGATAAATAGGGGGTACTCAATTTCATGACTCCTTTCAGTCGGGAAAGGTTTCACATCCTTGTAAAATCAAAGTCCCTTAAATTGAACAATATTGAGGGAATTTCGACCCTGATGATCATATGGCGGCCTATAAGGCCCAAATGAGTGTACCAACGGGATGCGAGGCAACTTAGTTCTAATACTTCGCGATAACACTAAAAGGATTGGCTCTCAGCTGGTTCTTGGGACTCTCCCCAGGCATCATCACTAATTTCTCGGTGCCAGAGGCATTGTTCTATCAACATTTTATAGCAGGGCACTTACATAAGAAGACAAGCATTCATCTAATTTTGATCAAATAGTAGGAGCATGAAATCCTCGCTAGCTACATTAAGAGGTTCAATGAAGAATCTTTGAAAATTTATGTATATGACGGATTCGCCTTCACCTCCCTGATGTCGGGATCGGAAAATTCAGATGGTCATTGGCAGAAAATGAGGTCATCACATTCACCGAGGCTGTGACTCGGTCCCATAAATTCATTCAGGCTTCAGATATCTGGAAGCCAGTAATAGATAAAACAAATAAGAGGAAAGAGGATAGCCCTTACCGAGAATAAAACAAAAGTAGCAGAAACAATCAACCCATCAGAAGAGTCATTGACTAGGGGAACTGTTTGGATTACTTGGCCAACTTTTCAAACTATTCTTGAACGGAGACTTGTGCAATGATGTGTGAATCTCGTAACCCGAACCTGAGCTTCATTTTCAAACTTGCAAAAGAAGGGACCAACCCAGCAGGTTTGGGTGATAATTCCCCATCCGAAGCTTAAGTCAGGTATCATGAGTGAAAAGGAAATGTAGAGATAGAGAGAGAAAGTAAGAGAATATTTTCATAGAGTATGGGCACACTGCTCAAAAAATTACCTTTCTCTTGATTTCAAGGGGCTATTTAGTTATAGTGTTGGGGGTATTGAATACTGTCGTTTGAAATTACCCTAAAATAAGGGCACTTGATTGGTCAAGAAATCAGATCTCGACACATGGCAGGTAATAATTGGGTGATAAACACCAACCAATCATGTGCAATCGTTTTTTAGGATTTGGGCCCTGAATATTCTTTCAGGCAAAAAGGTGGGCTTTTACTCCTTTCTCAGTAAAACTTAGAGTTTAAACTCTTTTTTACTCCTTTTGATAGGACACATAGATGCTCTTGATGGATCCACGTGTCTCCTAGAGAGACGTTGATTGTTTAGGCTACAACATTTACCCCTAAAAGTGGATTTTACCAGTGTCGTAAGATGATTAATGCCGTTTAACCCGAGTAAGTTACCTCATTTTCAAAAAAGACAAACATGCGCTAGTTTTTGGGGTTTTTCCGATCGTTTTTAATCGGTTTAGGAATAACCGGTTCAGGAGGTTTTTCACCCCTTTATAAATATGTTCTTTTGTCCTTTCTGAAATCATTTCACACCTTGAAAGAATTTTTTTATAGAGAGAGAATTTGAATGTTTTATGATTTTCTAGTGAGTTCATCCAACTTTTGTTTTCTCCACCGAACATTCGAGCGCTCGTCAGGTATCTTTCTTCTTTTCTCTTTTATTCTTTACTTTTTCTTTAAAAATCAATAAAATGAATTCCTCTTCTTCATCAAGTAATCCTGCCCGTTCAAGAGTTTGCCTTGAGTCTAGAAACGATAGCTTTTCTTCTTTGACACATTCTAGGGTTGCATCTATTCTGGCCGATCATGCATATCTCCTTTATGAATTGAGGCGACAAAGTCAGACGACTTAGTCTTTACCTGTGCAGGGTAATCTGGCACGCTTCAAGCAAACTGCCTGTCTTAGACGCAAAATTGTACTCCCAGCCTTCAGTTCTGAGATGGAGGAGTCCACCGGACGAGGTATCGAAGAGAGGGAATACGAGAGTCAAAGTGCTTGACCAGCGGTTGATCCTTCTTCTTCTTGTAGCATCAAGGAAGAAGAGATCGAGTAAGTAAACCTGGAGGCTAGTCCGTCTGGGAGAGACGTTGGAATGGACGAAGGCGAAAATAACGAGGGCGAGTCTAGCTCCCCTAATGATTCAGATGAACCGTCTACTACCTCGTACGAAATTATGAGACGTTTAGGTCCCCTTTCCGACCCTGGGTTTATCCTAGCCAACCGTAAGTGGCTAGAGAAAGTTGGCCCTGACCTTAGCCATTTATCTTTGGCCATGCCCATTTCAGGCTATACATTTTTAATACCAGACGAGGGGGAGACCATCTTGAGTGATCAAAGAGGGCATATTCCCGTCTACAAACTGGTCGCGGAGTCATAACCAGTTGGTGCTGTAATACTACAACATCGACCATAACCAGTTGGTGCCAAATGCATGGCATAATATTCTTACTTTTATAGCCGTTTTTGAACTTCGAGGGCAAACCGCCTTCTTTGCCAGCCTTCACTCAGATAGATCTAAAGGTCCCAAGAGAGTGCATGGGGCCTGGTTCAGCGTCTGCAACCGTACAGGGTACATCATGGCTTAGGATAAGCCTTTCAAGATGCATGAATGGAAGGCTGATTTCTGATTCATTCAATCCCCTAATAAGGCCACTGCCCGATGATACTAATATCAAAGCCAGGCGACAACAAACTCTAGACGAATAACCTCCATTATGGATCTGGAGAGTGTATCAGATGACGAGGTGGTAGATTACTTCAGGACGAATGAGTATTTGAGAAAAAATCATCCAACCATTAATGTGCCGTCTAACTGGATTCCTTTTAAGGAAATGTTTTATGACCACAACTTTTTGGTTGCTGCCGGCTTGCGTTTGGCTGAGGACAGAGGTATAACACAAAATCTCTAAGGAAAATGCTTCGTCAAAAGTACATGCCTCTTTAACTATTCTACTTGTCTTTTCCTTCTTTTTGTAGATGTGGCTAGAGCAACAATTTAGAGGTCTTGGACAGGGGATATCAACATGTCTAAGTTCAGTGACAACTTATGGAAAGAGTTTAACAAGTCAGACCCTGAGAAAAGGGCCGACACCTTGGTAAGTCAAAATAAGTTTTTTTTGTCGTTCTTCTTTTAAGTCTGGACATGGGCCTATTCTGGAAGGAAGGCGGATGGCTTCAGCCGTCAGTCAAATCAATATGGACGTAAGCCCTTGCTCAGACGAGGATCCTTCACAAAAGGTGAGCGTTGGAGACTAGCCGTCCATGTTGCTTGTTATTTTCTGGACGAGGGACTTTTGCAGAAGTAAAGCGGCTAGGTTTGGCCGGATTCCTTATGCAAATGGTCTTCGTATAAATTGAAAGTCCTCCTTTCTCCTGGACGAGGACTTATCGCAAAAGGAAGGTAGCTATGTCTGGCCGATGTCTTTCTTCGAGCAATCTTCGTCCATGTCCCGAAAACTTTTCAGTCTCTGGATGGGAGCCAACGAAAAAAAGAGGAACCTCCAAACTCGGGCGGGTTCCTTCTTCAGAATGGTCTTCGTCCAGATCTTGGGATTTCACTAGACGAGTTGTAAGTTAGTCCTCGTCCAGGGAATGAAATTAAAATCTTGGCCGACTTCCTTTGGAAAGCAGGCAGTGTTTAGGATACTATTTTGCTTTATTATTGTGGACGTCGAACAATCTAACTTGTGTATTTTTTCTTTTGGCAGAAGAGTGCCCCAACGTCCAAGACGTTGGCTGGGAAACCGGCTTCTTCTAAGAAGCGACCATCCAATACTGGGGATCAACCCCCACCCAAAAAATCTAAAGGCTTTACAACCAAGAAGAAGACGGATCGTCCGTGTAATACTAACAAAGCGCAAAGCTAATGTTTCGTTATTATTAAATATCTAACTTTAAAGTTCGAGGACGAACTTTGTTTTTAAGGAGGAGTAGATGTAATACCCCGAATTTTCAAAGATTATTTTATTTTGATTAATTTAACAAGTTTAAAATAAATCATTTACTTGTTTTATTATTCATTTTATTATTTCTAATTTATCAAACTCCTTAAATTTGTTTGTGGGTACCTTTGTTCATGTTATCCATCCACATTAATAATCCAAGGCCCAAATACTAGCCCATAGTCCATATGTCTTTTACCAAAAAGAAAAGATGAAATAAAACAAAAAAAAAAAAAGGAAAAAGAGGTGAAAACGTGATTCACCATCTTCCTCCCCTCCCATCTTCTTCGTCTGATTTCACAGCAGCAAATGAGTCAAGATTGTCAACAAATTACAACTCTTGTCAGTAGAAACTTGAATTTCAGTCCACAAAATCAGATATTAGGGGGTAAAATATTCAAAAGGCTACACCATAGCCTCACTTCCTCCATTAATGGAGATTGACCAAGCTTCACAAAATCAGAAATTTTTCTCTATAAATAGCAACACAAACACACTCAATTGCTCAAGCAAACAATCTGAAAAAGCTTTGCTTCAATTCATTTCTTCCTTCCTTAATTTTTGAAAATTGTTTTGAAATTAAAAATGGAATTCTAAAACCACCATTAACAATCTTCCTTTGCTTCTCTCTGCTCCTTCGAACCACCACACCACCGGACCACCGCACCACCACTCGAAAAACCACCAGTCACACCACCGGACCACCCCACCGAACTCGACGAACGCCAACCCCAAAACCCCATTTCACAGCCCAGACTTCTCCCCCCTTCTGGCACGACCCACGCGAACCACCACAACCCTTACCCGATCCTTTTCGCGGCGCCCTGATCTTCCTCCGTCCGCCGTTTTGCGCCGGCCAAACCCGCCACCTCTGAACACCTCCACCTCCCCCGGTTCCGACTGACTTCTTTCGTTCCTCCCTTATTCTCTCAGTTTGAGTAACTAAGTGTTTTCCTTTTTAAAAACCCATCTCTTTTCCTTTTCTTTAAGTTTAACTGGTTTCAATTATTTTTAGTTAGTTTACTTTTAAAACCCAAACCTTTGACTTTTCTAAATTAGCTTATCTTATTAAGTTAGTGTATTTTTGTTTAAGTCGATCTTTTATAACTTGATAATGTTTTCTAATTTTCTAATTTAGACTAAGAAGTAAAATAAAGTTAGTTTTCTAAGTTTAAAATAATCGTTTAAATTAAGTTGAAGTAATCTTTTAATACTTAAAATGATATCATAAATGGTTTACTTTGATTCAAAACTCTCTTATAAATCATTAAAAAATTTCTTTAAGTTATTTGAACTATTTAAATCGTTTATTTTACACACGTATATAAAAAAGGGTTATTTAAGAACTAACTTAGATCTCGTTAATATTTATTGTGGACTCCGATTTCGCAGACGAGGATTATCAAGAGTGCTAATTCGTTCGGCGAAACTTAACTTTTGGGCACGCGTCACGAGGTAACCTCCGATGTCCATTCAAACATAGATCCCGTTAGCGTAAAACGAATTGATTACGTGATTATTATGTGCTTATAAAATTTATAAGTATGGACTATAATTATGGATTATCGATTTAATGCGGATTACGAATAAGAATGACAAATGGACAATGACTATGGATTTTCGATTAGGGACATGACTATGAACGATGTACGATATGACAAAGATGTTTATTATAACGTTATTAAAATCGGTTAATGTCGTTTAATAATGTTATGATTATCATTATTATCATCATCATTATTATTATTATTATTATTATTATTATTATTATTATTATTATTATTATTATTATTATTATTATTATTATTATTGTGATTATTATTGTTATTATTATTACTATATATCATTATGATTATCATGAATATTATTATCGTTATTAATATTGAGTTTATATGAAAATTGGAAACAGTAAGAACTTGTGATAATGAAATGATTATAAATCTGAAGTGATAAATAAACTCAAGTGACGGTTGTGTTTATGTAAAGGAGTTAATGAAATCTCTATGAATGGATTGAGATTATGATGGATTGAATATGTTCACACTAGATTGAACAAGATGACGTAAATGTATATGTGATTTATGTGATGACTTGATTAAAAGATGTTAATCACGTAAAGTGAAATATCGGACGGAAATGATGAACAGGTTGCCCTGTATGAGTGGTTTAGCAGCCCCTACAGGTTCTTAGGTTACTATGTTGATTATTCTGTTATTGTCTTCTTTCTATCTTGTTGTGATCCAAGTAGAAGGGGTGTGCACACTGAGGACTCTGTTATTATGGCCATTATGATTTTTCGTACGTGGTTACAGGGGGTTTTCCCGGCCTACAAGTAGGTGGTTACAGGGGGTTTCCCTGGCCTACTATGTTGAAGTAACTGGTCACAGGGGATTGACCCCGGCTTACTGGTGTTCTCTTTCCTCTCCTTGAATAACTGGATTAATTGAATCAATGATATGATTATTCAGTGTATATATATATATGTGTATATGTGTTATGACTTCCAAAACTATTAAATCTACAATTTTACAAAGTATTTTCGACTTAAGTATTTTACGGGATGGAGTTGAAATTACTCAGTTTTTCTGATTTTTGGGAGCTTGTCTCTCTTGTCTCTTTTCAATGCATTTGTGCATGTGGGTGACCGATCGGGGGAACAAAAGGGAGATGATTTAGAGTTTTCATCCACTTAGCATATGATTAGCTTCTGCTGGAACTCTGAACACTTAATTAATTAGTATTGTCTAATATAATGAACAATTTACTTAGTTGTAATGATTAATGAATTTGAGTTGGTGTGTTGTAACTTAGCCTTGCATTTATTTCCAAATAGATAATTGCGGCGGTAGCACCACCCGTCGAGTCGAACTCTCGTGGATTTATTTCCCCCAAAACCCGAGTTTTATCAAATAAGGAAGGGTTCGGGTCAGCGAGGGTGTTACAGTCCGTCTGCTCAGAAGACTACTCCCTTCAACCAGGGGACAGGAGACAAGTCCCAACCTCTTTCGGGGTGAAGGCCTTTAAAGGTGGATAATTCGTCCGCCATCGTTCCATTTGCGGGAGAGGCCAACCTAGCCTCTACCCCCCTCCTTTTCAACCAGTCGAATGCAACTGATAATTCTAAGAACCAGCCTGGGACAGCAGATGAGATAAAGGCTCAGTCGGATGCGGCTACTAACGATGGTTTGACCTTCAATAGGAATGTCGCTCAACTGGTGGCTCAAATGCCACCTTATTCTTACACATGTTCTACCCTATCCTTGAGTGAGTCTACTACTCCAATGTAGTTAAGACACTACGGGTTGATGGTCGTCTAATGAGTCCGTCCAACAAGCTAGCAGTAGTCATCTGCAACAAGAACACTGTCTCCTCTATACTTTTAGATAAGAGCAAGGGACCTGCTGCTGTTGCTGCTGCTCAGGCAGATTCGGACGCTAAGTCCTCTGCCGCCTTCGCCTTGATGACGAAGGTCGAATGTGAGAAGCTCAAGGAGGAGCTATTTAAATGTCTCCTCGAGTCCTACATCAATATCTTAAAAGGGTGCATCTTCTGGGCATGTTGGTTAGATGTCTCAACTTGCATATGAGGTAAGTTGTCGGCCGTTTTTCTTTTAGTACTTAGAAGTAATTTAGATTTCTTTCACCCGTCTACTGACTGGTATTTCTTTGTAATAATTACAACTTCTTGATCGTTGTAACCAGCCTTTGGGAAAAGGGGGTGCTTCCATGATCCTCACTGAGAAGGGTGTTCGCTAGTTGATCCGGGGGGATCCAAGCTGTCCGTTGATGGGCATGAACTCTTTACGGTACTCTTTCAAAACAAAGTTAGATGAGGTTTTTGCGGGGGCTGCACGATGATAAACCATTAGCTTCACTACGGTTTTCTCTTGTCTTGGACGAAAAGGATAAGGAGCCAACCTTCTTCCTTTTATTTTGGAAGATAACCTGAAAGGGGCATCTCTCAAATATGATGTAGATCTTCTGGCCAACCATTATAATGCAACAACTTTCTTTGCCTCTAAGTACTCACGGGCATTGGTTTTCATTCAGTGTCCATTTGGACAAGCATCTTCCTGGGTCTTAACCATCAGGTTCTAGTTCATCTTCCTTCACTGCTCACTGCTTTTTTGGCTATTTTTCTGTGGCTATTCTCCTATAGGGTTTCTGACGAGCAGGTTGGCTTGGAACTGGACGATTCTCATGGGAACGCCCTATAAAAGGAACTGGATTGTTCGCAGCTAGATCTGGATTGACTTGGAAAAACCGCATATTGTTCTTGATTTCTTCTTGGATGACTGCTCCCATCATAGTCTGTAAGCCATTCAAGACGTTCTCAAGATGAGCAACAATCAGTGGTCATTCACGATTAACCTAGATGACGGGTACATGAATCTGTCCAAGAACATTGACTATGAACGGTGGTCTATCCCTCGAGGTGGTCTCTTATCGTCTATCATATCTTCGATCAACTTAAATTTGGAACCTTCGATTCCTTGCCACATTCGATGAGTGACAGTCATTCATCACAGCGTCTCCCCACAGGCGGCGCCAAATGTTTGGACTACTTGGCCGACAAGTAAACTCCTATCTTTTAAAATGTTCTTCAATGAACTTGTGCAGTGATATCTGAATCTTGTAACTTGAACGTGAGCTCTATTCCCAAACCTATAAAAGAAGGGACCAATGGCGATTCCCCCTTCGAAGCTTAAGTCAGGTATCAAGAGTGAAAAACAAAAATAGAGATAGAGAGAGAAAGCGAAAGAGTATTTTCATAGAGTATGGGAACATTGTTCAAAAAATTACCTTTCTCTTGATTTCAAGGGGCTATTTATACTATTGGCATCTTGAATGCAGCCATTTCAGATTACCTTAAAATAAGGACACTTGATTGGTCAGGCAATCAGATCTCGACATGTGGGAGGTCATGATTGGGTGATAAACACCAGCCAATCATGTGTAGTCATTTTTTTAGGATTTAGGCCCTGAATATTCTTTCAGGCCAAAAGGTGGGATTTTACTCCTTTATTCAGTAAAACTCGAAGTTTAAACCTCTTTTTTACTCCTTTTGATGGGACACGTGGATGCTCCTGATGGATCCACGTGTCTCCTGGAGGGCCGTTGATTGTTTAGGCTTCAACAGAAACAATCCACGATTCAACAACCGAAGATAGATCAACCTCAATTTAAAGCATAATTTAGTCTTACTCAACCCTTGCTCCTCCCATCAAAACATCAAAAGATAGAAGGGACCAAAGGCTATGGTGTGAATCATATTGAGAATGAAGACACTACCAAGGAGTGTTAGGAACTTAAGAAGGCTTTGGATCATCTAGCAGATCAAGGCAAGCTGAACAAATATCTTAAATATTATCGGGAGGAGAAAGGGAAAGAGAAAGAATTTCAGGATGGTAGTGACAAATTCAAGGGATTTGTGGGCGTCATCGCTGGAGGCATGCCCTCGGGCGACCTAACTAGCTGCGCTTGCAAATCACACCTCCACTGTCTCAAGCACCAAGTGTTAGAAGTAGAAACAAACCCCTTGACCTGTCCTGTCATAACTTTTGGAAACTACCCGGTCCATCTGCACTCCCCATGATGATCTACTCGTGATTGAGATGAAAATCGCCAATTCACGTGTAAAAAGAATAATAGTGGATGGCGGGTCATCAAGGGACATCATTACCCTTGACTGTATCCAAAAGCTTAAATATGCAAAAAGAAGATGTTACCCCGACCAATCAACCACTGATAGGCTTCGAGGGAGGAACAATACACCCCGTGGGGACGGTAAAGCTAGTTGTTAGACTAGGGGAAAAGGACAAGGTAGAAGCCTACCAGTCGATTTACTAGTGCTAGACATTCCCCTTCCGCATAACATCATCATGAGTGGGCCTACACTTAACAAGGCCAAAGCTGCGATATTGGTGTATCAACTCCTCGTGTAGTATGGAACCGACAATGGGATGGTCGGGAAGGTATATGATGATCAACAGATCAGCCGGACACTACCGAGCAACGCCCAAAGAAAAGAAAGAGAGAGAACCTAGATAACCCATAGGTATATGATGGACCTCGACCGGTCGAGGGTGATGATGAAGTCTTGATAAATGAGTAGCTCAAGCATAAACTGAGAGTGAGCACAAGCATCAACCCTGAGCTTAGAGCAAAGCTGATTCAGACCCTGCGCGAGTTCAAAGAAGATGTGTTTGCATACTCTGCCTTAGACATGCAAGGGTTGGACCCGAGCTTCGCATGCCACGAACTCAATATCAAAGAGGGGTTTCAGCCCATCAAACAGAAACGCAGACATCAAGGACACGAGAGAAATGCACACAGAAGTTATGAAACTGTTAGAACTAGGAATCGTAGAAGAGTGTCAATACACGAAATGGCTAGCTCATATCGTCCTTGTAAAAGAAAGTAAATGGAACATGGTAGATGAGTGTTGACTTCACTAATCTGAATAAGTCTTACCCTGAAGATAATCAATCCCGAAGATTGACAGGTTGGTAGCTTAGACTCGACCGTTGGACACGAGCTGCTGAGTTTCATGGATGCTAATGCGAGTTATCATCAAATCCCGATGGCAGAAAATACATACAACTTCCGTAACAGCCTAAGGCGCAACATATCAATAAAATCTCAAAGAGCAACTTGAGAGGAACATAAAGGTTTACGTAGATGACATGATTGTAAAAAGTAAGAACAAAGCAGATCACATCTGCAATTTAATGGAAACACTAAGCACGCTAAGAAGACATGGCATGAAACTCAACACGAAGAAATGTGTCTTTGTAGTCAAAGGAGGAAAATGCCTCGGTTTTCCTGGTGGATGAAAGGGGAATCAAGGCCAATCTCGAAAAAATTAAAGTTGTGCTCGACATGTCATCCCTTCGGAATGTGAGGGAAGTTCAACGACTCAAAGGATGCTTAGCGGCACTTGGTCGTTTCCTCTCTCGTTTAGCAAATAAAAGTTTATTATTCTTTAGAGCCCTTAAAAGAAAAGAGTTTGAGTGGGATGAGGAAGCGGAACCAGCCTTCCAATAGTTAAAATTGCACGCTGCTACCTTGCCCAAATTAATATCTCCCTTGTAAGAAGAAACATTGTATATCTATATTTCAATGTCCAAGCACGCCCTCAATGCGGTACTTGTGGCCGAAAGGGAAGAAGCATAATAACCAGTCTATTTCATCACCCTTGCATTTAGAGAAGCGGAAAGGAAGTAAAATCATACTGAAAAGATGGTGGTTCCTCTGGTCATGACGAGTAGGAAACTAAAACCTTACTTCCAAGCACATCCCATCAAGGTCCTCATCGGACAACCCATCTGAAAAATGATTGAAGGACAAAATCAATCGACCCATATGACAGTATGAGCCGATTAGTTAGAAGATTTTGGATTAGAATATGAACCCTGACGAGTAATTAAGGCCCAACCCCTAGAAGGGTTTATCAGTGAGTGTAGGGCTCGGGCAACAGGATTGGTGGATTCTTAGGTCATGGGATATACATGTAGATGGGTCGACCACAAAAACAGGAAATAGTTTTGGGTTGGTCATCATTCAGGTGGGGGGGGGGGGAGAAGATGAAGTATGTCATCAAGTTTAACTTCGTAGCATCAACCAACGAAGTCGAATGTGAAGAAATTGATGAAATTGATGAATTTGTTCATCTAATTTCATGAAATTCAATAGATGAACATTGAATAATGCATTGATATGCTTCAAAGAATATAACAAGAGATTTTGAGAGAATACAACTCTCTGAATTTTAGAGAGAAGAAATTGTATTGTATTTCATTGATTTCAATTATTACAACCTCAGCTATATATATACAACTAAATGACAAAGAGAAACAGTAGTAACTAACTCTAAGTGAGCTGTACAAGTTTGTTATCACATATAACATAATATGCTGAGCTGGCTTAGTTTGTTAGAGCTGAAGGTTGTTGCTTCAGTGCTGCTGAAGAGCTGCTGATGCCTTGCTGATATTTGCAAGCTGCTGATGCTTTAGAATTTGCTTGCATAACTTCAACACCCCCCCTCAAACTAGGGGATGGAGAGGTAGCTAGGAACCAAACCTAGTTTGAAAAGTAGGTTTTTATGCTGAGCAACAGGAAGTATTTTTGTAAAAACATCAACCAATGGATTTTGTGTGGGAAGATAACTAAGCTGAAGTAAGCCTTCTAGAACCTTGTCTCTAGTAAAATGACAATCCACTTCTATGTGCTTGGTACGCTCATGGAAGACTGGATTGCGAGCAATGTGTAAGGCTGACATATTGTCACAATGTAGAGTGACAGGAGTGAGATTAGAGATGCCTAACTTTGTACGAAGTCTGACCAACCAGCAAACTTCTGAGGCAGCCTGAGCCATAGCTCGATATTCAGCTTCTGATGAAGACTTAGAAGTTGTGCCTTGCTTTTTAGAGTTCCAACTAATGGGAGAAGTCCCTAAGAGAAGGACATAACCAGTAACAGACTTCCTGGTGTTGGGGCGAGCAGCCCAGTCTGAATCACAATAAGCTTGAAGAGTAAGCTTATCAGAGGCTTTGAGAAAAATTCCTTGACCAACAGTAGAATTGACATAATGAAGATTATGAACAAGAGCTTGATAGTGAGCAATTTTTGGAGAATGCATGAATTGGCTTAGACTTTGAACAGCAAAAGCAAGGTCAGGTCTTATATGTGTTAAAAAATTAAGCTTACCAACTAAGCTTCTGTAAGCTGCTGGATCATGATACAATTCTCCTTCATCAACCAATAATTTCACATGGGTAGGAAGAGGAGTAGAGGTCTTTTTCTGAAAAGTCAAGCCACTATCTTGGAGAAGCTCTTTAGTGAATTTGTGTTGAGAGAGAATAAAGCCATCAGAAGTGGTAAGGACTTCAATACCTAGGAAGTAATGCAACTTCCCCAGATCTTTTATACTGAAAGTGGTATGTAAATAGGCTTTGAGAGAGTCAATAGTAGCTAAGTTGGTGCCTGTGATGATTATATCATCCACATAGACAACAAGGATAGTGATATCAGCACTTTCTTTCTTGATAAAGAGGGAATAGTCATTTTTAGACTGAAGAAAACCTTGTGAGAGCAAAGCAGAATTGAGCTTTTGAAACCATTGCCTGCTGGCTTGTTTTAGGCCATAAAGAGATTTGTTAAGCCTACAAACAAGGTTGTGAGGATTAGGAATACCAGTAGGCATATGCATGTACACTTCTTCATGGAGATCCCCATGCAAGAAGGCATTATTTATATCCAATTGATATAAAGTCCATCCTTTGCTAGCAGCCTAAGCAAAGATGCTTCTAATAGTAGCCATTTTCACCACTGGAGAGAAAGTCTCTTGGTAATCTATACCATATTTTTGGGTAAAACCCTTTGCAACCAACCTTGCCTTGTATCTATCAAGAGAACCATCTGCTTTTATTTTGATTCTATAAACCCATTTACAACCAATGGGTTTCTTGCCTTTAGGAAGAGACACAACATCCCATGTTTTGTTATCTGTTAAGGCTGAAATCTCTGAATCCATTGCTTTTACCCATAATGGATCATTGGCAGCTTCATGATAACTGGTTGGTTCAACAGTGTTTAGCAAGGAGGCTAGGAAGGCCTTAGAATGTGAAGGAAAATTTTGTTAGGAAACCAAATTACACCAGGGAGAAAGAGTAGTATGAGAACAGATATAGTCATGAAGATGTGTAGAAGGTTTAGAAATTCTGGTAGACTTCCTTAGAGTAGGAAGGGAAGAATCAGGAGTAGTAGAAGTAGTAGAAGTAGTAGGAGTAGTAGAAGAAGATGATATTGAATTAGGATTATTAAGAGAAGTAGAGAAAGGAACTGAACTAGAATCACTAAGATCAGTTACTGTAGGAAGGAAAATTTGCAAGGGATAAATTTGTGAGAGAGGGGTGTTTGTAAGTGAAGAATAGTGAAAAGGGAAGTGTTTTTCAAAGAAAACAACATCTCTAGATATTACAATTTTGTGTGTGACAAGATCAAGGACTTTGTATGCCTTTTGTGCAGGAGGGTAACCAAGAAAAATGCAAGGGTGAGCTTTGGGATCTAGTTTGGTTCTGTTCACAGGTGTGGTGTTTGCATAGCATAAGCACCCAAATATTCTTAAGTGTTTAAGAGTAGGTTTGTACTTGAAGAGTTTTTCAAAGGGAGTGGCATTTTGAATGCTGGTGAGAGGCATTCTATTAATCAAATAAGTGGCAGTCAATATACAATCACCCCGATATTTTGTAGGAATTTTTGATTGTAATAGAAGAGACCTTGTTGTTTCAAGCAAATGCCTGTGTTTGCATTCCACTACACCATTCTGTTGTGGTGTACCACTGCAACTCTTCTGATTTTCAATGCCTCTATCAATAAAAAGCTGTTTCATGTCTCCTTCTACAAGATCAGGTGCATTGTCTGTTCTTACAGTTTGAACCTGAGTATGAAACTGAGTAGCAATGAAATTCAAAAATTGAGTCATTAAAGCAACATAATCAGACTTGCTTTTTATTAGATGAGTCCAGGTAACTCTTGTAAAATCATTAACAATTGTAAGGAACATGTTATGACCAGAATAGGTACAAGTTTTGTAAGGTCCCCACACATCTACATGAAGTAATTGAAAAGCAAAGGTAGATTTTATTGAACTAGTAGGAAAAGATCTTCTAGGTTGCTTTGCTAATGGACAAATTTGACAAATGTGTTCAGCTAAACAACCATTAATATCTATAGAAGGATCTAATTCTGGAATCTTGTTAAAAGATATGTGTCCTAGTCTAAGATGCCATAATTTGGCATTTTCTACAGCAGTGAAACAAGTAGAAAGGTTTAGAGTGGACACAGTAGCATTATTATCTATAGTAGAAGCAGTAAGAGGTGCAGAAGAAAGAACATCTTCACCTAATTTGTAGAGACCATGCTCCAGCTCACCAAGAACCATGCACTGGTTCATCAAAGGGCTCTGAATGAAACACTTGTCATGAGTGAATTTAATTGTGTAAGAATCATCTTGACATATTTTGGGAATGGAAATGTGATTAAAATGAAAACCAGGAACATGTGAAACATTTTTAAGCTCTAAGAAAGAACCTAATTTAATGTTTCCAACATGTTCTACCTGAATTTTGCTTCCATCAGTTATAGTTATGAAGTAATTGGTACCAGATACTTCATGATAGTTGATAAATAAGTTTAAATTTGAACACATATGATCAGTGGCACCACTGTCAATGATCCAATTTTGTTTCAAAATAGAATTTGGACAAAAAGTATCTGCTAGTTGAGCATTAGCTGCCAGTCCAAGACAACCAGAACCTCCAGCATTATGTTCATTCTGATCTGCAATGTTATGTTGATTAAGAGCATCCATCAACTTCACATACTGATCTTTAGTGAATGATGCTTGAATTATTTCACTGTTCTCATCATCAGTTGTTTCACCATGAGCAACTGCTGCTACTTTCTTGCCTTTCGCAAACTTGTGATTTGCAGGATATCCATGAATTTTCCAGCATCTATCCATGGAATGACCTCCCATTTTACAGTGAGCACAATAAAAGAGTGAAGGTCTTTTGTTGCCAGTAAGAACCTTGCTAGAATTATAGCCTGAGTTATTATTAGTGTTGAATGTGACTCTGGCAGCTTGTTGCTTGTAAGATCTTTGATCAATCTTCCTTGCTGTAAAAGCTACAACTTCATTGTTGTTCTTAGCAGAGTCTGCAAGTCCTCTGTGACTTTCTTCTTAGCAAAGAAGTCTATAGGCTTGTGTTATGTTTGGTAAGGGTTGCATCATGAGTATAGTACTCTTGACCAAGGCATACTTCTGATTTGCTTTCATTAAGAAACATAGCAATCTAGCATTCTGTTGTGACTTCAGAATGAGCTTGGTTATATTGCAATTGCAACCAGTACACACACAAGCATGAATTGGATCAAGACCATCAATCATATCCCATAGAGATTTGATTCTTGTAAAAAACTGAAATATTTTCATCTTCTTCCTGAGTTATGTCATTCATTTGTTGTTGCAGACTATATAACTCAGTTCCAGAAAAAATTACCAAATCTTTCTTCAAGGTTAAGCTAAATCTCTCTTGCTGTTTTGAAATACAATATTGATCTAGCAATGACTTGATCTAATGAAGCAAGAAACCAGGATATGACGGAACCATGCATTCCCCCCGGGCTGGGCTCTCGCGTGTCCGGATTCCTTACATGGAATACGGGGTGAGTTTTCGCCGAGCTGGTCGCTTGAGTCTATCGTTGAAGGCAGCCAAGAGTCACTCACGATTCCGGTTGCTTTATTTCTGCCCCCGCTCCTTTCTCGTACCCCATGGCCTTTCGCCTCTGAAAGCGTCCTTCCTTCTCAATGCGCGGGCATCCATCCAATGCTAGATCATTACATCTTGTCCAGATTTTCAGTAAACTTGCATTACCAGATGGTTTTGATATAGAACCATCAACAAATCCTAGCTTATTTCTAGCTGATAGTGCAATCACCATAGATCTTTTCCAATCAGCAAAGCCAGAACCAGAAAATACTATAGGAACTAATTTTGTAGTGTTTAAATCAGATGAACTGAGATAATACACATTGTTAGGATCTTGTGAAAATTCAAGATGTGATTGAGATTCATTTAAGTTTGCATTTGAATTTGAATTTTCTAGGTGCCATTCTTGATGTAATTTGAAGAAATTCAGAAAGAAAATACATCGATTTCTTGATTTCAGCAAGGAGAAAAATTGATTCAATCGTTACAGAAAAACAGACTTGATTTCAGTCTTCAAATCAGAGATTGAGAATTGTTGCGAAATGTTTGATTATAATCCAGAACACTTATGCTCTGATACCATGATGAAATTGATGAATTTGTTCATCTAATTTTATGAAATTCAGTAGATGAACATTGAATAATGCATTGATATGCTTCAAAGAATATAACAAGAGATTTTGAGAGAATACAACTCTCTGAATTTTAGAGAGAAGAAATTGTATTGTATTTCATTGATTTCAATTATTACAACCTCAGCTATATATATACAACTAAATGACAAAGAGAAACAGTAGTAACTAACTCTAGGTGAGCTGTACAAGTTTGTTATCACATATAAAAGAATATGCTGAGCTGGCTTAGTTTGTTAGAGCTGAAGGTTGTTGCTTCAGTGCTGCTGATGCCTTGCTGATATTTGCAAGCTGCTGATGCTTTAGAATCTGCTTGCATAACTTCAACAGGAGCACTGGTTGTCACTACTGTGTTTGACTCCCAGCTGATTGTCAGACAAGTATCACAGGAGTATGAAGCCAAAGAGTATAATATGTGGATGTACCTCGGGAAAACTCGAGAGCTGATCAAGAAACTCTCCAAGTTCGATATCCATCACCTACGCAAATATGGGAATCAGTAGGCTGATGCACTGGCTCGGATGGTGAGCTCAACCGAGTGGTTAGCACCTCGAACCATAATCTAGGAGGTATTCGGCCAGCCAAGCATAAACTCCATACATGCAGGTTCACACTCTCAACAGGATCGATATGTGGATCGAAGATATTATTGCATTCTTAAGGGATGACACATTACCCTCTTACAAAATAACTTGCAAATCTACTATTATTATTATCGCCGTTTCCTACCAAACTAGCTTTTAATGTATCATGGAGAGGATTTCTAGTCTGAACTTTTGAAGTCAATATGCTTTAGGACTTGTTGCTTGTATTGTCTTTGTCCTATGAAGATTCTTGATCATGATGATACAACTGCGACCATTGATTGAATGTTGATTAATCTGAGTAGTAGCTACAGAGAGCATTATGCCATCATTATCTTTCGTTTGTTGAATTTTTCTACTGCATACAACATTGAAGTATCTTTATCTACTCTATTTTTTTCTACTTTGCTTTCGATGATACTCAACCTAGTGACCTCTCCATGGCTGCTCCCTCGTCATATAATGGATTACATATGTATGTTTTCTTATATTCCTCTTTGTTAATAGATGGTTGCACTACCTTCAGAATTTTAAAGTATATTTGGTAAATCTCCTTTAAGGATGCGTGTAAATGCTCTGTTATATGGGCTTCCCGGCTGTGGAAAGACTCTGCTTCTTCTCTCGTATTTATATCGGTAAAAGGGCCTGGGGTGCTGAATAAATACATTGGCGCATTTGAACAAGCAGTAAGAATGCAGATTGGTGTTTTACTTATTTCCCTTGCCCGTTGTAATACAATTTAACGTGTCATAACGAAACCATCTCTTCAGTCTTTTCATTTTATATATTTTCTTGTTATATCTCTGTCTTGTCCATTGATTATAATTTCTACCTATTTTTGTTTGCCCATGTGGAAATTTTGATATGAGTATAGCTTCCTGCATATTAGATAAAGGGGTTTTTAGTTTGGCGTAAACTTTTACGTATTTTGTTGTGATATGCATAAATATTTTGTATACAATGGATTTGTAATGTAAATTTTATAATGTTAATTGTGATTCATTATAAATTTATCAATATTTTTTTAAAAAAAATGAATAAAAACCTCGATGTTGTTATGTGTCACAAAAAAATTATGCGTCGACATAATAAAAAATGAAAATGAGATTCTAGAAAGCAAAAGGCGTCTAGAGTGATTATATGTTGTTATGCTTCACAAAACATTTTTGCGTTATAGTAGTATATATTGCCTCTATTTATATTTTAAGGTAGAATTATATGGTTGTCCCTATTGCCTTTAATTATCTTTGAGAAAAAATTATACAGTTACCCCTAAATATATCGACTTATAGAAGCAAATTCTTTACATTGCCTCTAATTAAGTTTTGAGGCAAAATTATATGGTTGCCCCTAAATATATGTGGTCTTTAAAAGCAAATTATTTATATTGCCTCTAATGATATTTTGAGGCAAGAATACATAGTTGCCACTAAATGTAGAGCTTTTTAGATGTAACAAGTTATGTTGCAACAAAAATGGGCTTTTAGAGGCAACCATAAATTAGCGACTGATTTATTAGAGGCAACATCATTGTTTTCAAAGGCAAATCTACATTGCCTCAATATACGATTTTTCTTGTAGTGAAATTGGAATTGACCCTAAGGAATTATACATTTGACGCCTAGTTCTTGTATTACAATCTACATAATGAGCAATCTTGAAGCTTGAGACAGGAAATTTGAAGGTTTGAAATATGAATATGAGTATAAGAGAGTATGTGTAGAAGTCGATAGAAATAATTGTCAAAAGTCGTTCGAAGAAACGAGGTATTTATAGGCCAAGGGAACCGAGAACGAATTGAAAAGATAAAATAAAACCGTGTGCTTGGCGCTCCGCTTTGCGCTTAACGCAAAGTTGTGCGCCGGACGCACAACTTTGCGCTATGCGCACCTATTTTCTAGCTAGTTTTTTTTTTTAATTGTTGTAAGATTCTTTCTTATCCTTTGATAAAATCTACCTTTAAAATCCAAAATCAGCTATCTTTAGGAATAAAAATATTATTTTAAAAATATCCTCTAAAAATTAATTATTGCAAATAACTAATATTAAAATATTAAAATACAAGTAATTATTAGGAATAGTTAATGGGGACTAAAAAATTGGGCTTATGGTTTTAATAGATAGACTTTATATTTTTGAAATGCTTTTGGCTTAGCTTGCTTGATTACTCTTCCTTTAGACATGACCAAATAGGATGATGCTATGTTTTGTGTCTACAGAAGCCTCCACTTTGACTGAGATCCAGGAATCCTATAGTCAAAATATACGGTGTTGGGACGAGGAACGATTCTAAACGCTCTGCAGTTTGAACTGAACTATATATCTTCGGTTTCTAAAAAACAAAGCTAGTCTGCAAAACGATAACTACAAGTAATCTGATTACCTGCAGGAGAAGACGTTATTATATAGGTGTAAACAACTTAGATAATAATGCACATAATGATGCAGAGATGCAAATAAATACTATCTAATGATGATGCATGCATGAGACGCTATGCAAAGATTAGGGTTATGCAAAGGTATGAAATGTCATGTAAGGTAGTAAAATGGATGTATTTTTTAAAAAGTGGGGTGTATGGTGAATTTTAAAATATGCAAGGTTATATTGTGCAAAAAAAATTATCAGGGGTATATGGTGAAAAAACCGAGATTTTATTGTGGAAGCATCCTACGAAGAGGAAGAGCAGAAAAAGACTTAGGCTTTAGAAGTTGATGGCTACCATGAGTGGATCAGGCCGGCAGGTATTGTGATTACCAGTCATGAAGGAAATATTTTTTAGTAGGCAATCAAATTCCTATTTCTAACATCCAATAATGAAATGGAATATGAGGCCAGCATTGCTGGGCTGAGAATGTTTATAGTGGCCGGGGAAAAAAGCGTGTACATGAAAACAAATTCACAACTGGTTAACGGATAGCTAAAGGGGGAATTTGAAGTACAAGAGTTAGACATACAAAAATATGTTGAGAAAGCTAAGGAGATGTTAGCCTAGTGGGATCACTTTGATCAAGAACACAAAAACTAACCCGTTGTCTAAATTGGCAAGCGATGAGTCATTGATTATAGAGAGGTCCGTGATTGTGGAGGTCATTAAAGAAAATATCATTATGGAGAAAGTTGGGGCCATGAACAACATCAACCAAGAATGGGAATTGTACAGTTTTCTTGGGGCATACAAGCAAGCAGGCACACTTCTTGAAAACGCTATGGAAGCGAGAAAGTTGAAACGACAAGCTACGTGGTACGTCATATACGAAAATGAGTCGTATAAGAAGTCATTTAGTCTGTCTCTACTAAAATGTTGACGGCATGGGAATCCAGTAAAATACTAGAAGAAATTCACGAAGGCATTTACGGAAACCATACCAGAAGAAAAGCTGCTTTGAGATAAGGTTTTCATTGGCCAAGTATGTTGGTAGACACCCAAAGCTATGTGAAAAATTGCGATAGGTGTCAAAGATTTGCTCCCGTCGATAACTAATGTAAAAATCTTAAACGATACAATTAGTTGATAACCTTTTGCAAATATGAAATCTGTTGATGTCCAGATTGTAACTCTCAAGGGTAGGATCACTTCACTGATCCAGTTTGGGATAAGGGATGGATTAACTAATTGATCCAAGGACCAATATATAGCGTACCTAAGTAACCCAACCAACAACCCTCTTAACTAATCAGGTGGGCTCGTGTTTGGATTAGTTGGGTTGGCCTAACTTATAAACCCTGCCCCCTTACATCCTCACTCATTTCAAACTAAAGGAACCCTAGTCTATAATCGTTAGGAAAATGGTGGAGCACGTCCCCTTACTTACTATACCCTAAGTTGATAGAGTCGTCGTGCCAACCGTCATTAAGAAGAAACTTAGGGGTCCCCCACTATAATCTTCAGGTAGTCAAAGATCCATGTATTCCACTTTGTCTTAGCCAGGATTGTCCTATCCTCTAAAACACCGGCCCTTTATTTAGCGACCCACAAGCTTTTACCAACCACCCTCTCAGTCAAGGGCATAGTTGTATCGACATCCATACACGCGGCATGTGTTGCATTCTTAATAATGCGAAGAGAAGGGCTGGCCGGAGTATATTAGCCCTGGTACACGTAATGGTTCTCGTCCATCATGACGGTTGCAAATGAATAACCGTCTTCTTCTAAATTAAAACAGGTGGGTAAGTGGGGGCGAAAGATTGTTTCAAACAGTCGTAAAGGTCTTTAGAAACCACAACCCACTGTCCTAAGCTAACTTACCAATCTTGCTCTCTAAGGGGGAGGAACGTCAAGTCCTGGAACAACATATGAAGGCGGATTCCTAATAGTCTCTCGAGCGAACCCACTGTCCTAAGCTAACTTACCAATCTTGCTCTCTAAGGGGGAGGAACGTTAAGTCCCGGAACAACATATGAAGGCGGATTCCTAATAGTCTCTCGGGAGAGAATTTGATGCCCCAACTCTTATAGCGTTTTCTTATCTCCACTTTGGCTAACCGACAAATATTATCAAGTTAAATTATGTCTGCTCAAGTGTTGAAGGGTCGCTAAGAAATTTTTCTATACAATATCTCTCCCTCTCAACAATAGGGGCAATGTAAGCTAAAAGCCTAGTCTTTGTCTGTATGGTTAGATTTAGACGAAGATTGTCCGTCATTAGCAGATAGGGTGATAAAGTATCAACCTCTCGGGCAAAAACATATCATTTGGAGTTACATGGCTATCAAATTGGTCCGGCATCTTTGAAGTAAAGAAGAAAAGACAAAAAAATTATCAAGGAAAAGTGGGGAAGGAAAGAAGTACCTAAAAATGAGAACGCCGAAAAAGCAGCCATAATTCTCAACATCCACCGGAGAAAACAAGGAAAATCACCAAACTCCCTCCAAAGTTCCGATGGTGAATGCGACGAACTTTTTGAGCAAAATCCATAGAGAAGGTAAGAGCCTTTGACCGAAAAAGAAGCTAGAAGATATGAGTGAACTTCCACGAGAACCTAGGTGAAGAACCAACGAAAAGAAAAACTTTGCCAAAATTCAAGCCGAAAAATTGAGGAAACGTTACTGGAGCAAGTCTTAGAAAAACTTGGTAACGAAATATAGAAGTTTTGAGAAAGAAAATCTTAGTAATATTGAAGTTCTGTGAGAAAAACCATAGAAAAAACCAAAGGAAGAAGAAGAGGAAGTTGAAGAAAAGAAGTAAAAAGTTAAAAAGGACAATTTGTCCTATATAACCGGCAATTGGACGACTGAGATGAATAGTTCCTTCAACTTCTCACCCAAATCATAGCCAAGTGTCACATGCATGGTCAACCATAATAAAAAAAATGGGTGGGATTTTTGAAAAGGTAATAATTACACACTACTACAAGAAAGGACAAAGAGAACTGTCGAAACATGCCTTATAGAATGCCTTAGGAGCATTCTCTTGCTAAGCGCTCTATAAGGTTTATACAATAGGCCTAGGAAGCATTTATTTTTGTGCTGTCACATAAAACATGTGTCTCAAATGATTGTTTTCTTTTCCCCCTTAAATAAAAAAGGAACGAATAGGAAACGGTTACCATACATAACAATTATGTATTGCTTTTTTATAAAGAAATATTATTATAGACAAGTGTTCTCTATTATTAATTTTTGCAATTGAAAAAAAAAATTATCTGCCAATAATCGCATGAAATTTTTATACAACATAAATACAAATTCACAAACTATTTTAACAAAAAACTAAAAAATCTCTCTTTCCAACAATTGTTTTTAACCGTTAATCAATTACATTTCCCCCACTCAAAAAAAAAAAAAAAAAATACATTTTATCAAGATTACAATGATAAGTATAATGTTAATATAGAAATTGTAAAAGTTACAACACATAATTAGTTTCAATAACCAAATTCTATAATTTAAACAACTCCCAACAACAATCGCTATTAGCGATGGCAGTGGGCCAGGTCAAGTAGGAGATCCGCCCCATCCCCGCTCAAGTGGGGCAGGGATGGGGCTGAGATATGGATTAAAATTATAACCGTAATGGGTGGTGAAACGGGTGTGGATTTATGATGTACCCGACCCATCTCTGCCTGCCCTGCATATTTATTATTATAATTCTATTTAAAAATTTATATTATTCATAATTTTATCTTGCAAAATATAAATATGGGGTTGTAACGCGGGTGCGAAGCGGGTGTGAATATCCATGCGGGTGGACGAGGATGAAGTGAGTACCACGCGGGTACGAAGAAGGTGCGGGTACCCATGCGGGTGGTGGGGTGGAGATGGGTGTAAATACGTACCTGTTAAGGTACGGATGTGTATGAAAATTTCCCCCGCAATGGGTGGTGGTTTGCGGATGGGGATGATAATTTTATACGGGTGCGGGTGTGCAAGCACCATCCTCCGCACTCGCCCCGCCCCGCCCAATTGCCATTGCTAATCGCTATGGCGCAAACCACATAACTATTACCCGTAATCAGTACCACCACTGCAAACTACGAATATACAACTTGAAAATTCCAATTTCCTTTGACAAAGCGCATCTTGAAGTGAAGAATTGTAAAGTGATGCGTAAGCGCCGGCGGAGGCGAGGAATTGAGCAGTTTGGCGTCGTATAAGCGAACAACAAGGTGGAGAGAAGTTTGACACAAAGGAAAGTCGTAGTCGCGGTTTAGAAAGGAGGTGATTTTATTGGCAATCGAAAATCAAATAAAGATTAATTAACCCTAACAATGGAGAGAGTATCATATCCAACAAATTCAACACATTAGAAAATCAAAATGTTTCATTTGGAGTAATTATAGAAAAGTTGACAGTTTTCTATTCATACTTTTTTATTAAATATAAAAAAAGTTTCTTTTTTTTGGATGAAGTAAATTTAACAAAACAACTATCTAATATAGGCGGTTCATATCTAGTATTTCATGTTTCTACATAATCTTAGAACTTTGTAACTCCCTAAGTCTCCATGTAGTAGAGCGGGAAAACTAACTTCGCAATCGACACTCACTTACGTCAGAGTAACATCACTGACGGTCAAGACCCTCCAATGATATCGGGGGACTACTTGTATGGGTAGCACCCAAGTACGCTAGTGGACAGGTACCATTATGTCCGCCAACATTATACCAGGTTACAACCATTATACGATGATTGAGATATGGTGGTTCTTGAGTGGTCTGACTGCATTGTTGGCAGTCACCTAATTGGACAAAATAAAGGACATCTTCCCTATTTCTGGCTCATCACAGCAATAGACGTGGACAAGAATTAGATATCCTATTAGAGCAATAGTACTATTATATAAATAAACATTTCGTACTATTGAACAGGTACATTCTGAGCACACATATTCTCTCTAAATCCTTCACGGACAAATCTTTGACTTGATCATCGGAGTGGGTGTCTTCGTACCTCGAGAGTAGTTTACGTTTGCTTCCTTGTCGTTATTCCTTATAGATCGCCCACTCCACTCTTGACGGACTTACTTGAAGACCGTTACCTGTTTCATTACCATTTGTTGTCTTCCTTGATAAAATGATACTTTAACTTCTTGTTACACCACTTTAATAATATAAAACACTTCTGCAATATTTTTATAGTGGCTAGCTTAGATCATTCTTCATTCTCATCTTGAACTACGAAAACTAACATCATATAGGTACTAAAGTATTTGTTATTAAATGTAACAACTAAGTAATACCAGGAGAGCTAGTTAAACACGCTCTCTCTCACTCGTTCTCTCTTGTTGGCTTAGCTAGAGACCAAATTCAAGATTGAAGGGAGAGGAAGCAATTAAAAAAAAAAAAAAAAAAACAGAAATACAATAATGTTGGCCAACCTATCCAGCTAATTACTTAATATAATAATTAAATATTTTTGAATCCTTTTATCTTATTTTGTTTACATAAATAAACTCCTAATAATGGCTGCTTGAGCACTGTCACTGTCAGTTGAAGCCAATAGTTCGGCTAGTCTGTCGCTTAGATCATCCACTTCCCTATGCAAGCTCCTTATATAATTGCAAGTCTCCTGCAAAACCCTATTTGCTGACTGCCACAAAATAAAAGTATAAATTAATATTAGTATTTTCGCCATAAAAACGTAGGCTTACTATTCTTCATTCGGGGGTCAAAAATAGTTCAATGATAGAAATAAAAAATAAATGCAAGATAAGAAACGAATGGAAGGAAAAGAGTCCCACATAAGAAGCATATTGTTTGGTAGTTGCACTACAAATAATTAATGTATAGTCCCACTATTATGGAAAGATATTTGAGTTTCCCCTCATCCCCGGCCATTACCACACCACTGGCCCATCTCCTCGGCCCGACTGCCTCCGCCACACAATCAGTCTTCCAGCAAAGGTTTTCAGTGTGATTTGAGCGGAGATGTAGTGGCCCAAGATGCCATTTTTCCCTCTTCTTTCTTTTGACAATTTCACAATCACTAGGTAGAAGTGTAGAACCAAAGTTCTAAGCATGTTGACAGCCAGACTTAGGTTTGTTGGGATATTGTAGATAGTTAGGGTTGTTTTTGGCTTTTTGGGGTCAATGCACTACTTATGTGACCTTACTGTTTTTTTTTTTTCAATAAAAAATGGGAGAAATGTCAACAATTACACACTATATCAAATTATCAATAGCATACTAGGATTTTGTTAGTTCATGGTTATAGGATATAAAAACTAGTTATATATTAGGTCCGGATTATGCTCCGGGTAAGAAAAAATTTCATTTATTAATATAATACTTTACAATAATAACACTAAATACAACTTAGCCTAGTGGTTAGAAGTTAGAACTTTAGTACATGTACTTGAGGTCTTGGGATCAAACCCCCATACTATATACAATTTCTTAATTTTTTATTGTACATGAATTACATGAACTAAAACTACGTAGGGAGAGCGCCACGTGGTATAATATCTTGTTCTCGCACGCCTTTTAATATATTTGTATAGATTGACAAATACTAAATACAAACGGTTTTGATTTGGGGTTGTGAAATAGCTTAAAATACAAAGTATTAAATTTACATAGATAATTTATGCTTTTTAGGAATTGAATCAATGTATGTAAGTCTTGCATTGTAGAATATGCATGCTCGTATTTTTTATAAAAATAGAATATTATATTATTATGAAATATAATGTTTGATAATTTCGCGTAATATGTATATTTAAAATGTAACTATTTTATAACTTTTTACCAATACATAATTATAAATAGCAAGGGTCAGAGATATACCGTTAAGATCTTTGCAAGGGAAGGTTTTTGTAATGATAAAAAGAAAATTTGAAGTGAGCAATAACATAAAACTTGTGACTTATCCACCCTAACAAAATGAAGGCCACACAAAATATATGAATTCCCCAACTGGTTGGCTATAGCCTCTTAACTACTACTAGTCTACTATGCATTTCGGAATAACTAAGATTGCATTCATTTGAATTCTTTTGACCCCACATAGTGTGGAAAAATGTATGTGCATGTTTTGTAGTTTAGAGTTATATATTCTTATTAGCTGTTAAGAGGTAAGTAGTAACTTTCATGCAACAGTTGTAATATCTGCATCTTTTATAGTTTAGAGTTATATATTCTTAGTTTCAATGTTAAATTTCTTACATGTCAATACACCATTTTAATTGTTGATATCTCAAATAAAAAATAATTATAAAAAAAAAAAAACATTGAAACTAAGTAAATCAACATCATACTCCATCATAACATTTGCTTTTTATATGTATATTACTTAGTAAGAAAATGTGGTCAAAATCAAGTTATGAATAGTGTAGAATTTTCCATGGTACATGGACTGAAAAACAAAAAGAGCTGATGCTTAGGCCAGATAAATGTATGCATATACAGAAATTTATATATATACCTTGTCAGAGTTTCTCCTACTGCCACGTATCTCAGGAATAAGTTGCTGCAATTTGTGAACAAGATCAGCAATTTGATCATCACTAATGCCTGAGACACCACCAGATTGCCTGGAGCGTGACCTTCTGCTAGACATGTTTATATTAAGAGAATGTGAATATAATGCAAGTGGGAAATTAAGTCAAGTTTGTCAGAGAATATAAGAGAGAGAGAGAGAGAGAGAGAGAGAGAGAGCGAGAGAGCGAGATGGGCGTTGTAAGAATGGATGGTAAGAAAGGGGGAAGATGAATATCTATATAAAGGAATGAGGGAAAAACTGTTCAAGAAATTTGTTTGTTTTGATCACAATATTATGGAGAATAGGGAAGGAAACAGAAGCAAGGGGGGGGGGAGAGAGAGAGAGAGAGAGAGAGAAGGATATTAAGAAAGGTGTTGGAGATGAAGACGACAAGTGCATGGGAGGACGTAGTGGGCATACTGGTAAGGAGGGGGATGGCTTTAATAACAATTTAAGAGAGAGAGAAACGGCTCATAATTTCCGTCATATATTTGGGTGTATCATAATCTGATATATCCATATATTTGGGTGTACCATGATTTGATATATTCAGATAAGTTTTTAAGCTTATTCTGTTAATATCAAACCTTCTAAAATGAGCATATGATACAAAATTGTTTATTTAGGACTTTTAAAATAAGTAAATTATAAAATAATAATATCTTTATTATGAGAAAATAATAGTCTTAAATATACCAAACATATAACATAGCTGATATGTGATAGAAATTGCCCTAAAGGCTAGCATGTTGTTGTAGGGAAGTGTCCTTCTCTTGGTGTCCCCTAATTGGGGTTAGTCTTCAAGTGGGTTTAGGGGAAGTGTGCTCGTTTTTTAGCAAACGACGGGGCCTCTTTGTGTCAGTCTTACCATGCAAGGCCATGTTATGCTTGCTTATGATTCATTAATTGATCTTTACGACCAAATATATACTTCTATATTGTTTTTGTATTTAATTTTTCCAAACTGACTCCCATTATAATTATTTGTTACATTTTATTTCAAAAAAGTTGTATTATTTGGATATTTAATTAATTTTGTGTTTTTGATTTTAGGTGAAAATAGTGGAAATATGTAGACCTAAACAACTTATTGCACTAGTTTGATGGGACAAACTTATACGGAGAAAGCGAGAGATTATTAAGGACATAGTTGCTATAGTTTAACAGAGTTTGTGTCGATAAAAATAATTTTTATTTTTCTCCATATGTCATCTAATTTAGTTGGATAATAAATACTGTGAAGGTGGTATTCAATATTTGACATCAAATATAATATGCACTATTACGCTTAATTGCTTTCTAAACAAAAATACATGTCAGCTTTCCCCATATGACATTAGAGAGGGACATAGTTCTAACCATACGGCATTAAAAATAAATAATCAAGCTAGAATACAGGAAAATAAAAAGTTTATGTTACCGATACCCAGAACTTGAGGTTGATAAAAATTTCTTTTGGAACACCCTTAGTTTGTATTGTTTCAAGTCAGTCGAGAGGAGACATATACTGCTGCTATATGACAATAATTTCGTAATGGAACTCATCTTCGTTAGACATGTGATGTCTCCTTTTAAGCATCACAAAGTTCAATTAACCATATCTTTTTAGCGTAAGAGTAGCTTGGATGATTTGATGCATTATTTAAATTTTCTAAGTCGGCAAAATGCAATAAGATCTTGAGCTACATTCACATTAATCATATTGTTTGTTTTGTACAGTACTGTTGCGTGCCTATTTTAAGTTTTATTTTCCATATGTAGTCTCTAGTGAACAGTAATAGATTGTTATTAGCGTTCCAATTTGTTCCTATACAGATCTTAAATATGCTGGCGGTGTTTTTTGGTAGTATTAGAGGCTTACAAATAGTGGCGGAGTCAGGATTTTCATTCCGAGGTAGCATATATATAACTAACCAATTAACAATTCGTAATATAGAACATAATTCACATTAACACACTTATAACCCTTTTAAAAAAATGACATTAAATTATTATGTGGTTCATAATACTATATTCCTGTAAAAACTTTATGTACCCTACTACTCTGTCGTATCCCTAGGCCTTATCAAGCCGGAGAATTTTCTCTCCTGTATAATGTAAGTTTGAAGAACCAAAAATAAGAAAGTAATAAAAAACTTAAAGTTGATTTAAGAGAGGGGAACAATATAGAATAAAAAAAATAAATTCAAAGCTACAATTCGAAAAGGAAAAAATATTCAGAATATAGCGTAGAAAATGGAAAAATACATGGGTACTATATAAAAAAAAATCAAAAAGATTCTCTTTATAATATGTGATTTATAAAAAGTTGAACCTTTTTATTCGAAATTAGGAGAGTGTAGAGTATTTATAATATAATGAAAGATAATTATAATTAGAATAAAATTTGTTGTAATTATATGAAGTGTTATATTGTTTAAATTTACAAGTGTAATTGTGGAAGATGGGAAATTAGGACATAGGGAAAATAAAAGAAAAACGAAAAAAACGAAAAGGGCAAAAGGAAAAGGAAAAAAGAAAATGAACAAAAAAGAAAACTAAAAACAACAAAACATCACAAGCAGTAATCGAACTTGAGACCTTCAGGTCATGAGAACACGCTCTTACCACCGCGCCAAGCTCATTTTATCTGTAACACATTGCTCGATATTGTATATATCTGTTCCTTATTTTTTTTTGTTCCAGCGTTGTTTTTTACCCCTTGTTACTATGTAGATTCGCCCCTGCTTACAAATTAATAATCCGTTTCACAATACACGCACCATTTATCATTTAGGCACTATTCATCAAGCAACTTTACAATTATTCACTCATTACGTAAGAAAAAATATAGTCAATTGCGATCTTGTCAAATTCGACTTAATGCGAGGATTTCAAGTATAAACTTTTTCTAATTTTAACTTATGCATAATATAATTATTTAAAAGGGTTGCATAATGACTTTTTAGCCTTATAGAGGTTACGTAGTACTTGGTTTTTGTGGTTGTTTTACCATGAGAGATTTTGGATAATATGTTTACAGTTTAGGTTTATTAGATGTTGCTTTATATGGATGGCTAAACTTGTTTTGAGATGTTTTAAGTATTATAATTATGATATTTTCTTCAGTATAATGTTTTGTTGAACTTTAGAGTGACATTTTCCGTGTCGACGATATTTCCTCTTTCATACACATTGTTATCATTGGTTGTATTTCCTTATTCCTTTTTGAGTAAATAGGTGGAGTGTTACATAGTAGACTTTATGTTCCTATTCGAGTGAAACCAAACATCAACAACAACTATTTGGGCAATGTCTCTATAGTGTAAGGAACGTAGTCATTTCTCTGTAGTTTTCTTGGTTGAGTGGGAGAGTGTAACACCATGACAATTCTCTATTTTCCAAAATACTTTTTCAATATAAAACTTAGAGAATCACCAAAGTATTATCGTCCGTGTGATAACATATCGACTTATTGAAATTTGGCAACAGAAAACATAATAAATAAATTTTAGATATAAAACCTAGTCAACCAAAAAGTCAAACAAAGAAAAGTCAAAGTCAACCTCAAAATTCAAAGTCAATGACAATAGTGCAAGTCAACGATGAAAAATATAAAGTCAAATAAAATATATAGTCAATACCCTCTCTCCAATCCCGAACCCATGATGCATCATCTTCAAATCTGTGATGGAGGATCCACTATTAATCCCTAGAGACGGTTCACCAAATGGGTCATCACAAGATTAATAAGGCGTAGCCATGATCAACACACACACACACACAAAACACGTAATTAGCAAACTTGAGTACTACATAATAAATAAATAAACAATCCTAACAAGATACTAATAAATAATAAGCAAAGATAAATGATATTATAATAACATTACAAATTATATTTATTAGACTAAACTTCCCAACTAGTAGATTAATTTATTTAGATGGAATAGTCAATGGAAAGAGTTGTCTAAACCAAAACTAGTCTTCAATCTAGAAGACGAATTACGAGCGCGACTTCGCACTCGCCTGACCTACGATATCAAGGAACCTTTAAAATAAAAATAGGACAATATGATCAATCTAATCCCAAGAAAAGCTATGGGCAACCACCATGTACTCCAACCCATACTTGTCTAACACTTCAGACGTGCACAAGTCTAAAGGTATTGCTATCCACGTTTTACTTTGCATGATTAATAATTCATTCACTTGTTATGACTCACAAGTAGGACACATAATAAAATCATCAAACAATCATAAACTTCCATTTTTATCTTAGGATTAGATAAGGTGATCAATAGCTTAAAAATCCAAGATTGATTCCAACATTAAAGCCATAGCCTTTATTTATTTGTTGAACCAAGTCAACAAACAATCAAACTTTCAAAGGTGAAATAACAAGCTTACCAAATAAGGCCATCGATCCTCATAAATTAATTAAAATAATCCAAAGGGATCGGAATAACATGATTCAATCATGATCCAACACCAACATAAATATTAATCACTCATGTGAATTAATAAGATAAAATTCTCAAATCCCATATGCTTGCATCAATATTCCATACAAATTAAACATAACATAAATATCATAATGATCATGCTTCACACACGGTATAAAACATGCAAAACCAAACGAATATAAATCACATATGAACTAAAAATAGTTCCCTATACATGATACTACATAGTCAATGGGGAGGAGCGGCGATGGCGGCGGCAGCGGCACGACTCTCGCCTATGCGTGGTCAGTCGACGAACGTGAACCACGAAGAGGAGGGAGGACCGAAAGAGAAGAAAAGAGAGACAGAGAGAAAAACTAGGGGGAGGCCCAAAATTTGGGGGGAAGAGGAGGAGTGAGAAAATAAGTGTTTGGGAAAAAAATCGGGATTTTAGGATTTATATAAGTTCCCCTTTTGGGGTTAGAAAAAACTGATCGGGCTAAATGTATTATTTAATTGTTGATGATTTGAGTGGTTGGGTTACTCAACTTTAAATCCTTTTTACAACCCAAAAAATGCTTTAAACATTTCAAATTTCTTACAACGTATGACTAAATAAAATGTTTTACTTCTTTAACTCATTAAATAATTCTTTTGACTTTTAAATAGTCAACCTTTCAATAAATAAATCCTTTACATACTAAAATATACTAAATATATATAAATATAAATCAAAATATTTATTAAATTCATAAATTTATGGGGGATTACAGTCTACCACTCTTAAAACAAGTTGCATCCCGAAACTTGGCAGGAAAAGTCACACATTTTTCAAAAGTTTTTGACTCAACTTCCATTTGGGTCACCCATGTGCACACTTTTACTAACTTTAAAACCACTTGTGCTACTCATGAACACAATTTCCATGCGAAGAATCTATTTATTTTGCATCTACATGTGTCAATCGCCAAAATAAGCATAAAAATGATTAAAAATACAATAAAATAAGGTACAAAGTTCGAAATTCTATCGCATTCTACCCCCCTTAAAGAGAATGAGTTTTATCTTCAAAGCTCACCTTAAGGAATAAATCAGGCTACTTCATCTTCATTTCGTCTTCAGCTTATCACGTTGTCTCTTCAGACTCATGGTTAGACCAAAGCACTTTCACGATATTCACATCATTATTGCGTGTACTAGCACTTTTTTTTTTTATCAAGAATGCTCACATGCCTTGCCTCATATGTGAGTGAAGACACATAATTGTGTCTCCACATTTAAGGGCCTGATGATTAAATATACTGCAGTATTAGTTGGCACGGCCCAGTGAAAGAGTAGTACGAATAACCAGGCCATATCTGTTGATATAATTTTATATGAGCCCAATTAATTATCCATGATAATTAATTGCAAATTAATCCCGTAAAATATAGTAAGTCCATTTTTAAAGGCCTATCAAATATTTATTATTTTAATAAATATTTTCATTTAAGTTTTTTATTATCTTTGTAACATAAATTAGATTTTCATGCCATAAAAATTTGATCTCCGAATTTTTAGGGAGAAAAATAGCATCTTAAAAGCACGCGTAGAAAAAAAAGCGAATATTCTCGAATTCTGCATCAGACGCGGCAGATGCGCTCAGCGAGCCACGTTCACTCGTCTCATTGGCCAAATCGCGTTAGGCGCGCCAATGAGCGCCTGACACGTGTACTTGTGTCTCACACAGAGTCCTGCCCCTGGCGCAAGTCTTATGTGAGACGCAAGCTGCTTCTTTATCTTGTCCAAAACGAGTTTTCACTTGTAATCTTTTAACTGGGTGGACCACGTCAGTCCGCAAATCTGCGCACGACGTTTGTCCTTGCATCTGCCACGTACGCATGTGCCTGGCACATGCCTTGCATGAGGCGCATGCGTTTGTTTGCCTATAAATAAGGCCTGATTTCTCGAATCAAAAGCATATTAGAATTATTATTTTACAAATTCCAATTCTCTTTAATACTCCGAAATACACTCCAAATACTAAAACACTCAAACACCTTCAATCTTTCAAATCGGTTCTTATTTTTTGCTCATACTATATTTCTGGTTCCGAGATTGCTTCGTCTGAAGGTCATTACACTCTCTAATCTAAACCGTATAGGTATAATCCTGAGGATCCTTGAATAATTATAATTTATTTTATTAAAGTTACAAATGGTATCTTATCATGATGCAGATCTTTAAGTAATAATCACATATCTTTGTAAATTCTAAATTATTTTTCTCTTATATCTGTATATAATATTCATGTTATTGTATGATTGTTCTATGCATGTTTTGTTGCTTTTATCACCCATATGTTATTTATTTCTAAACCAAGACATAAAGAATTGTTTTAATTAATTCAGATAAGTTAGACAACCTTGTAGGAACCTTGTAATATGTGTGCATAATAACTTGCCACCAAATAATTAGTCTTTTTATGTGTTTCTTGGACCAACTTAGTTTAATTCTTTGTAGGGTGCTTAAAACGTTATTTGATTATTCTTCTGCATAAAATTTGTAATGAATCAGTATTTAGTAGAGGCAAGTAATGGGCAATATAGGATCTGACAATATTGTATCCTCTCCCCCGAACTCAATTTTTGGTTCCTGACCATCTATGGAGTCATGGCGGGGAAATCTACATTGGATAAGTCCCTAAGATGTCCCTTCCGTTTCAAGATCCAATTAGGTTTATGATTTTTCCTTTACAGAATTGCTGGTGACTTCAAAAACATATTTTTAGTAAAATCTTAGCAATGGGATAGTCAAATAAACGCGCTCACACCGTGTGTAGGCATTAAAGGGATTGAAAAATCCACGCCTATAATTGGGTGACTTAACTCAGGAAGATTTTAAAAAATCATTTTTTTAAAACGAGTGGGTGAAACTTGAAAAATACGATTCATTCTTATTTTTTATGCCTTTGAATGATATATTATTTTACATGTGCATGGCTATTGTTCAGCCACCATAAGGACAATCTACCTTGCCTCATTAACACATGTTCTATGTGTGAGGTCAGCCTCGGGGGGTTTGCGCTTTGTCCGTCCAAAAAAATCTTCCAAAGTGATAGTGTTGGATCTTAGTCACAAGCAAACCTACCTAACCATGGCATTATTCTCTTGTTCTTGACTTGAGACTGGAGTGCGTCTTACACGTGGTCACCTCTTTAAGCAGAGGTATGAAGTGTGGGATCGATCTCTTAGTCATGGACCCTTTCAACCTTAACCTAAACCTGACCAATAGTGAATGTAGAAGCCGACTTTAGTTTGAGAACTTGTCCATCCATGTTAGTTGACATTTATGTGTGATTGCAATTGTTGCCTGATAATATTTATTCACATGTTTATACGTAATTAGCCTAAAAAATAATCCAAATCATGTCTAAAAAAACAACTGTCGTTTTCGCCCGAACATTCGTCAATTTACCAATTTGCATGCCACAGAGCATTGCGCCGAATGCATTAAGTTGCGCATGGCACAACACTCCAGCGCCAGAACCAAAGCCCGCGTGCCGTGCACATCTGTTTCGTGACACACAATCTTTTTGTCCCATGCAAATTGGTATGTTGACCATTGTTCTCGTCAACACTTTGCGTCAATTGGTGCGTATTAAATTTAGTGCGTCATGAACTGTCAATATAATTAGTGCGTCGGTTTTCGTGTTATGAAATTATACCAAATTTATCCAAAAATTGCCTAAACTGTCATGAAAACGAGGTGGGATCAACACGCTAGACGCATGAGGAAGCACCTGATGTGGTAGTCTTGCACCAGACGCACCACACTGTGCCACACACATATTTGTTTCGTGGCGTATTGTGGTGCATCTCTCGTTTTCCGTCACTTTAGGCAATGTGGTGATCAACGCCGTGTCGTATTCGTGTATTTGAGTCACTGACTATTCAGAATATCTCGTGTCTAACTTCACTGAAAAAGTAACTTAATTTTCTTTCGGAGTTATATCATCATTAGGTCTCATCTATTTACATGGTCCTGTTTCCTTTTTTTTTTTTTTTTGGAGAAAGTCGGATATTCTTATCTTCCGAAGAACTTACCAATCATTTTTTTTAAAACAAACACAACATTTTTTTAATTTTCTTTCCTATTTTTTCTATAAAAAATTGAATTTATTTTCTTTCCCTTCACAATAAATTCATTTTCATATTCGTAACATCCAATATATCATTATCCATGTTCCTCCACAAAATAAATTCGTTTCCATAAATATCCATAATATCCAATATATCATTATCCACTTCTTTCCACAAAATAGATTTCCTTCCATAAATAACGTCTCCTTTTGGCAGGAGTTTTGAACAAATTAAAAAGTACCTTTTCGTTTTTTTTTTCTATTTCCTCTATCCATGTTTGGAAGTGAGTCCTAAGTCAATGTGTCCTTGTCAAACAGGGTAATCCAGAGAACACTTCCGATAGCTCGTTCACGTACGCAAAAGGTTAAATCTGTTTCACCAGCTAAAACACAGCTAAGAACTCAGAGGAGGTCACTCTCTGTCTGCACCAAGTTGAAAGTGATGAAAACGCTGGTTTCACCAAACAAATGGAAAATGTTGTTAAAAAGTCACCAACTAGGAGTCCTACTTGGATTTGGAGGAGAACAACAAATTTAAGGGAACACTACGTCAAAAATTTTCCACGAGTGAGTTTGCTAAGTTCAACCCTCCTTACAATCCCAAGAATACTTGAGGAATTTCAAGGCCACTATGATCATTAAGTCTGTGGACCCTGAACTTTATCCAACGGTGTTCCCTATGTCGTTGGACCCTGCCTGTCCAAACTGATTTTACTCCTTAGACCCCAAACAAGTTGAAACATGAGATAATATCACTAGAGAATTCATGAAGCAATATGAACATAACACTGTAATCCAAACCTCACTAATTGAAAGTATTATAACAGGATACTAATGAAAGCTTTACCACCCACCTTAATAGGTGGAGGGAAAAATCTGCTTACATGGTCTCCAGACCTATCGACAAGGAGGTTGTCCCCATCTTCGTCAATAACTCATTGCCCAAATACAAAACTCATCTCAAAAACTTGGGTATCGATAATTTCACTAAGTTATACAACATAGTTGTGAAAATCGAAGATGATTTGTTGAAGAATGCCCAAAGTGACAACAATCGTTACAAGGGCTATAATAACAGCAAGAAGGACATTCACTCCAATAGGCATGTCGTATGCCACCACTTTTGATCGTCTCAATTCAAAGGGCGCTTTGTTTCCCATTGGGCCGAATCCTGATCCGGAAGAAAGCAAACAAATACCAAATTAGGACAAAATTTCTTACTGCATATACCATAGAGGGAATCGTCACAAAATGAAGGACTGTTTGAAACTGAAAACAAGCCATCCAATACATGATTGATGAAGGTAGACTTCCCATTACTCTTGCAGGGAAGAAGCTTAACTGCTTTTTTCCGAGGAACACTACAAGAGGGGGGGGGGGGTGAATTGTAGGTGTAGAAATAAACGTAACTTTTTGCGGAAATTAAAACTTAAACGAATAAACAAGCTAAGGAACACAAGGGATTTTTACGAGGAAAAACTTCTTGGGCCCAACAAGAAGAAACAACCTCGACCACTAGGGATTTTAAACTCAACACTTTCACTAATTAGGCCAAACAACTTGTTACAACCTAATTCTAACTCGAGCCACACTTGAGTTCCTAAACTCAAGTTCCTGAGCCACTGTTCCCTTAACAGCAGTTCCTCTCAACTTCACTCGAAGTTTTCTCACCATACAAGCTTCACTCAAAGCCTTCTCTCTTACAGAACTTCACTCAAAGTTCCCTTACCCCAAAAACCAAAATACAATTGATCGAAATAAGCTTAGTGGAATTAGAGTAAGAAGGCAAAGAACAAATGGCTATTATGAGAGAATGAAGGCACTGACACTTAATAAGTTAAACTCACTTAATTACTTAGTCAGACACATTTGGAACTTATCTAGACTTCATATTTATAGTGTAATACAAAGAACGTGGGATTAATGAGTACATGTTTAAGTCCATTACCCATGATGTTCCTTCCCCTAAGGAACACGTTTTACATCATGTCCCATGATCCCATGAACTATAATGAACGTGGATAAATTAGCACATTACTCCTAAGTAATAGGAGTTCCTTGAGCTTATTCCGAAAATCTTAGTTATAAAACCTTTTTATCTTTAAAACTGAATTTTAATCTTTAAGAAAATAATATCTTTTAAAAAATCTTTTAAAACCGGATATTATTTTCTTATTTTCCGAAAAAAAAATCTTTTCTAAAACAGATTTTCTTTTTAAAACTGATTTTATCATTTGAAATTAGAAATAACTAATTTCCTATAATTAGGCATGACTTACTCATTATCTTTAACCGTTATACTTGCACGCCTAAGTCTAGTTCCTTTATAACAGTTCCTTTAACAATTGTTCTAAGTGCCACTTAGTTTGTTCCTTAAAAGGAACAAACTCTCATTCTCAAATAACTGCCACGTTCCTTACCATTCTTTCTTTGTTCCTTTACATTGGAACTAGAAAATAAAACGCCTAGCTTCTATTTCTTGATCCAATGCTTGCTCCAGTATCAACATAGAAACTTCTTTACTTAGCCTTTGAAATCCTCTCTTGACTTCTTCATTGACTTCGTATTCTCCCAGTTCCTTGCATTGATACCTTAAACACCATACACTTAAATAATTCATTAGTTCACTACTTAGTTTGTTCCTTTGTTTCTTTGTCATTATCAAAACTAGGGTTCAACAATTTCCCCCTTTTTGATGATGACAACAAAGGTACAAACTAAGGAAAATAACAAATAATATAAGTGAATGAAAATAAAAACATAAAGAAGAAAATGAAAAATAAAACACAATTATGTAGTAACTGAATTTTGATTTTTCATTTACCTTAACCTATTTTTGATTTTTCATTTACCTTATCCAATTTTTAATTTTTTAATTTTCATTTTTATTTTTATGTATGACAGTTTGTTCCTTAAATCCTTTTCCCCCTTTGTCATCCTCAAAAAGAATAGACTCTGCATGAATTGATGAATTGATTTAACACCTTAAGACCAATAGCAAGCACCATTAGTGGTTAAGTTAGAAATCAAAGAGTAAACTTGCTCAAACATCAATCACATAATACTAGCCATTCCAAGGAAGAAATTATGCAAACATTTAGAAACATAGACATATAGCAAAAGTCATTGTTATATATAGCACTTGTTCCATAACAAAAACAAGAAAGAAAAGAAAAAGGAAACAAAATGTGTTCCTTAAAAGAAACAGGAACAACAACAAAAAACTAAGAAAGGGAAGGGGAATGGTGTTCCTCTACAACTTCTTCTTCAACCACATCCTCTATTTTCATCACCACCCCATGTGAGCAACCTGTTCCTTCAGCTCCTCCAAGACGAGCCATAGAGTCCATCTTCTTTGTTGCGCAACCACGTATCACTAATTCTTCATAAGACTTATCATAGTATCAGTTTTGGCATCCAAAGTCCAATGAAGATGATTTAAAATTTTATCATATGTTGTGCAGGAAGCAATCATTAACCCAGTTAATCATCCGAGATTCCTGTTCCTTACCTTGGAACTAGGCAGAGGGGATTTGTGAAGGAACTGAGGGGGTTTGAGTGGAAGGCTCATCTGTTCCAGAATGGAACAGAAGAAGAAGGTGATTGGAGGAAGGAAATGGTGGTGTGGGTGGAAGAGTTGTGGAGGTGGAAGCAAAAGGTTTGGTCCTTTTATTTCATCCTTCAACTGCTCAAAACTGGAAGGAACAGAGAAGGAGAAGGTGAAATGGAGGGTATTTTGTGAAAGGAACAGAGAGTTTGGGAGATGGTGTGGAGTGGTTCCTTGAGAGTGAGGGTCCTGTTCCTCATTATCCGAAAGGACTAAAGGAGAGTCCTTGTTGGAAGGAACAAGAACATAGGAGCAATTTTTACGATGCTCTTCTCACTCTAGGAACAGGAATAGGCTTGGTTAGTCAATGTGTTTGCGCCTCTTAGGTTTTGGTTCCTCCGGCTTAGGAACAGGTTATCCAAGATAACATCATTATCTTCTTCTAAGTCAATCTTAGGCATTTTCTTTTCCTGAGGAACTGGAAGCCATTCTCCTTGAATGAGACCCATCTTGGACAGAAAGACCAAGTCCATTTAGAGTCTTCTCATTCAAGATGTTCCCTTGTTTGACTCCTATTGTAGTCCAACCACTAAATCTCACTTCAAAGTGATGAAGTAGAGAGGTTATCAAGGCACCGTACCAATACACAATATTTTCAATACAGTGGTTAAGATGTTGAATGAAGAGGGAAGGGAAGTTGATTTGTATGTGGTGGTCAAGCAAAACATGTAACACATATCCAAGAGACCCACTTCATTCCTCTTTTCAGTTGAGGAATGAGTGCTCTCCAAACCAAGTTAAAAGTACTTTGTGAAGGGGAGAGAGTAGGTTATGGTTAAGTTTGTTTTGGCCAGCTGTTCCTCCAAAATATTCTAAGATTTTGTCTTGAGGAAAATTCGGAAAGAGACAGTTCCTTTCCTTTAAAATACAAATCAGTTCCTTTGCAAGGAACTTCCCATACTTTGCTAAAGTGCTTGATTAAACCTTATTTCTTTCCTCTAACTCAGTTGTGCAAGTCCATTAGTATTAAAAATTTGCACAAAATCATCCATAGCTAGAGGAACAAGAGCTTATTAAAGGCGAATTCAAACAAGAATTCCATGCCTTGTTCCTTTAGAATGAGGTGTTAATTCTGAAATTCATTTATTTGCCCATTCTAAATCGACGCAAAAACCCAAACATACCTAGATTACTTCGTTCGACCCTTTTCTTGGAAGAGAAGAAACAGTTCCTTTGGAAGGAACAGGTGATTTCTTCTTCTTCCCCCTGAGATTGTTCCGGGGTTTCTTCTTCTCATCTTCCCCAATAATTTTCTTCTCGCATGCTCCTTCTGGAGATTCTAATTGTTGTTCCTCTAGGGGTTTTCTTGAATTATGTCGGTTTCAAGGGTTTTGTTGGATGAAGAAATTTCCATTTTTGAAGTTGGTGTTTTTGATGTTGGAAAAGGAGAGTTTCTTGAAGTTTTTGCCATGATTTGAGAAGTTTGGAGGTTTTTATGGAGTATCAAGGGTGTGATGATTTCGGTATGGTGAAGATGAAGAGTTGAGAGGAACACGGTTTCTTAATAGTGAATTAAGAGGAGTTTTGCATGTAATATGTTTATGACACGCGGGAAAAAATAAAGCAAATAAAAATAAAAAGAAAACGAAAAGAAGATAAATAAGAACCAAGATTTAATTAAACTGGTTCCCTTTTTATTTTTGGATTTTTCGGATTTTTATGAATTTTAATTTTTGAAAGAAAATAAATGCTAAGGAACTTGTGCTATAGGAACAACTAATGCTACATATCAATATCCTTCATATCATGCATGTTTCTTGACCTTAGGAACAGTAAGGGGAGTATTATGTGACATTTGTGAGTTGTTTAATTTCTTTGAATTCATGTTTATGTTTTGCAACATTCCAATTTGCAATGGTCTTAGGCAATTAAACACAATTATTTTTAGCACACAAAGTCACTCAAATTGATTCAAACATGGGGGGGAATGACATAGGAACAATCACTTAATTTTTATTAACCTAACTCAAGCCTTAATTTTTCATATCTATCTCTTTGCAAAGGCTTAGTTAGATATCAGCAATCTGATAATCAGTTTGACAAAACTCAAGTTTAATCAAACCTTTTTCAACATTTTCTCTTAAAAAGTGATGTCTATATGTATATGCTTTACTCTAGAATGATGCACTGGATCTTTAGAATAATATAGCACTTGTATTGTCACAATAAATAGGAACACATTCAAAGTTTATTCCATAGTCACTAAGTTGTTGTTTTATCCAAAGCATTTGAGAGCAACATGCAGCAGCGCTACATATTCTGCTTCAGCAGTGGATAAAGCAACTGTGTTTTGTTTCTTGGTACTCCAAGAAACTAAACTATGACCAAGGAATTGTGCCATACCTGAGGTGCTTTTCCTATTTACAAGATCTCCAGCATAATCTGCATCTGCATATCCTTTTAGTTCGAATGTATCACTTCTTGGATAGTAGAGTCCAAGATCATCTGTTCCTTTAAGATATCTAAGAATTCTCTTCACAGCAGTGAGGTGAGACTCCTTTGGATTTGCTTGAAATCTAGCACACAAACCAACACTGAAAGCTATGTCTGGACGACTAGCAGTTAGATACAAAAGTGAACCAATCATTCCTCTATATTTTGTTTGATCAACACTTGTTCCTATGGAGTCTTCATCTAATCTAGTTGAAGTTCCCATAGGAGTGTGATTTATCTTTGAATTTTCGAGGCCATATTTCTTTAATAGTTCCTTTATGTATTTTTGTTGGTGAACAATTATCCTTTTCAGTTTGTTTGATTTGTAGTCCAAGAAAGAAATTTAACTCACCCATCATACTCATTTCAAATTCATTGCTCATGAGACTTGAGAATTCTTTGCACAATGTTTCATTAGTAGCTCCGAATATGATGTCATCAACATATATTTGAACAAGCAAAATATCAGTTCCTTTAGATTTTAGGAACAAGGTTTTATCAACCTTTCCTCTTTTAAATTGTTTTCTAAAAGGAACTTTGATAATCTCTCATACCATGATCTAGGTGCTTGTTTTAACCCATAAAGAGCTTTATCAAGCTTGTAGACATGATTTGGGAGATTATATTTTCAAACCAGGGGGTTGTTCAACATATACATCTTCGTTTAGATAGCCATTTAAAAATGCACACTTAACATCCATTTGATATATTTAAATCCCATGTAAGCAGCAAATGCAATTAAATTCTAATGGCTTCTAATCTAGCTACAGGAGCAAAGGTTTCTTCATAATCAATTCCTTCTTGTTGGTTATAACCTTTTACTACAAGTCTAGCTTTGTTTCTTACAATGGTTCCATATTCATCTAGTTTGTTTCTAAACACCCATTTTAAGCCAATTACTTTTTGTTGTTTAGATGAAGGAACTAGATGCCATACCTTGTTTCTTTCAAACTCATTTAATTCAGCTTGCATTGCAGTAATCCAATCAGAGTCAGTTAAGGCTTCTTCATGATTTCTTGGTTCCATCATTGATAGGAACGCATGAAATGCACAAAAGTTCCTTAACTGAGATCTAGTTTGCGTACCTTTGGATATGTCGCTGATTATGAGTTCACAGGATGTGACTTTTGTTAATCTCCAAGGTTTTGGTTGAAACTCTCTTATAGGAACATGTTGTTCCTCATGAGTTCCTTGAGTAGATGAGGAACTCTGCTCAGTTGTTCCTTTGTTAGCCTCGGTGGACTCAGTTCCTTCATTTGAGGAACAGGAACATCTTCTCCTCCTTGAGGAACAGGAACATCATTGATTATTATTTTCAATTCCTCGTTCCTTTCCTCTTTCACTTCTTCTTCTTCTTGTGAATCTTGTTCCTTTACTGGTTGTCAACCCTATCTCATAGTCATCAACCTGTATGCTTGGATTATTTTGTCAGATTCATCAAAGATTACATGAATGCTTTCTTCAACACACATAGTTCTTTGTTATATACTCTATAAGCTTTACTATGTGAGGAGTATCCTAAAAATGTTGCTTCATCACTCCTTGCATCAAATTTTCCAAGATTATCTTTTCCATTATTATGCACATAACATTTGCACCAAATGTTCTAAAATAGGTGATATTTGGTTTCTTTCCAAATAAAGTTCATAAGGAGTTTTATTAATGATAGGTCTCATCATGGCACGATTAATTATGTGACAAGCAGTATTAACAGCTTCAGCCCAAAAGTTCCTTGGAAGTTCACTAGCAATTAACATGGTTCTAGACATTTCCTCCAAAGTTCTATTTTTCCTTTCTACAACACCATTTTGTTGTGGTGTTCTAGGGGCAGAAAAATTATGATCTAGGCCATTATCTCTGCTTAGGTCATCAAATTTATAATTTTCGAATTCCTTGCCATGATCTGATCTAATGTGCATTATTTTATGTCCACTTAGGTTTTGAACTCTTTTAGCAAAGACAAGGAACTCATCATAAGTTTCATCTTTACTAGAGAAAAATAACCCAAGTTACCTAGAGTAGTCATCTACAATCACAAGTACATACCTCTTTCCACTTCTGCTTTGAATTCTCATGGGTCCACATAAGTCCATATGAATTAACTCTAATGGTTTAGTGGTACTTACAATCGTTTTAGATTTGAAAGAGGATCTTACTTGTTTACCTCGTGCACATGCATCACAAACTTGATCAATATGAAATTTTATGGATGGTAATCCTAAAACAAGTCTTTTGATCTAAGTTTCTCAAGTAATGAAAAGCTAGCATGTCCTAGACGCTTGTGCCATAGAAGTGAATCATCTTCAATAACACTAAGACAAGTTAAATTGATTTGAGGAACAAGGTCTAGATCCACAATGTATGTGTTCCCTTTCCTTGTTCCTTCCAAGATAACCTTCTTAGTTTTAATGTTGATGATTAAGCATTTTTCTTTATCAAATTTTACAGTATTTCCTTTGTCACAGAATTGAGAAATGCTTAATAGATTATGTTTTAGACCTTCAACTAAAAATACATTTTCAATGGAGTGTAATGGTGACTTACCGACCTTACCCATAGCAACATATGTTACCTTTCTTATTATCACCAAATGTTACACTCCACCTTCATAGGTTGTGAGTGAGAGAAACTTCGTTTTGTCTCCTGTCATGTGCTTGGAACAACCACTATCGAGATACCAATGTGTTGTTCCCCCTCACTCCAACCTGCAAAAATCAACTAGTTGTTAGTTGTAAGGAACCCCATCTTTCGTGGGTTCCTGTTCTTGACTAGGATTTGTTTTGACAACCCATTTTTTCTTACTTATTGTCACATTTTCCCAATCATCTCAGATTTTAGTTGACATTGATTTATGTAATGACCTACCTTGCCACAATACATACAAACTTATCACTAGGTAGATCAACATATTTCTTTGTCTTGTTCCTTTTCTTGTAGTTTTCAAAACCAAGACCTTCCTTCCTTTTGGTCTGTGGTTTCTCAATCCACTTAGGAACTTTCATGATTTTGCCTCTGTTCCTTGCGACAACCAGTTCCTTTTTAAGATTACAGATCTGTTCCTTTAAAATATTTTTCTCTTTATTATTTTTTCAATCTCAGATCTGTATCCTTTCAAAGGGGTTGATCTTATATCAAAGGAACTCAGAACAGGGACAAATTCCTTCAAGTGTGAAATCTCTAAATTAATTAGATAATTTTCATTTTTCAAACTTTCATAACATTCTTTGATTTTTAAGTTTTTATCAAATAAATCAAAAATCTGTTTCGACATCTGTTCTCATTTTCTTAAGCCATTCTATGTGTTCCTTGCAAACCTTTAAGGCTTGTTCCGTTTGTTCACGTTTTTCACGTTCATCTCTACATTCAAGAATTGCATCATAAAGAAGATCATATATTTCAGTCCTAGTTTTACCATCTAGTTCTGACTCAAGTCCATGTTGACTTACCTCAATTTTTCTTCATCTTCTTTTTCGTCAGTGTTTGCCATGAGGCAAAGGTTTGCTGTTTCTTCAGTTGGTTGTTCCTCTTCTTCTTCCGTCTCTGAATCTCCCCAAGCAGCTATCATAGCTTTGCGCACATTTGCCTTAGAGAAAGGTGCTTTTGATTCTTTGTTCCTTTCAGCAAAGCGTTCCTTGTTCCTTTCTTTGGTTTTGTATTTTCCCAAAGAGGACATTCCTTGATGAAGTGATCTGTATTACCACATTTATGACAAGCAGCTTTGTTAGAAAATTTCTTAGTTTTACCTTTGAAGTTTCCATTCTTCATGTTCCTGTACATCTTTCGAAATTTTCGAACCATGAGGGCTGCTTCTTCTTCTTCGAAGTCCGAATCATCTTCATCATCTGCTTTGAGAGCAATTGATTTTGATTTGGAGCTTTCACCATATTCAGTATCAAGGTGAAGCTCATGAGTCATAAGTGACCCTGCCAGCTGTTCTAAGTTGAACTTAGTGAAGTCTTTTGTTTCTTGAAGAGCGTGACTTTAGCCATCCATCTGTCCTTAGGAAGACTCCTAAGAACCTTTCGAACCTGTTCCTCAGATGAAATAAACTTTCCAAGAGAAGCCAACTCTTATAATGTTAGTAAAACGAGTAAACATGTCTCGGATGCTTTCTTTGGATTTCATGCAGAACAGTTCATATTGATTCATAAGTAAATCAATTTTCGATCTTTTAACTTCATTAGTTCCTTCTGGGTTACTTCTAGTAAATCCCATATTTGCTTTGCGGATTTGCATCCCATGATCCTATTATGTTCATGGGGTCCAAGTCCACAATGCAAAGTTTAATAGCCATGGCATTTACTTCCATTTTTTCAAAATCAGATTTGTCATAATCAGAGAGGGGTTTAAGAGTTACCTCATTTTTGTCATTTGTAGTTGTGACTTCGAAATCACCAACTTCAATGACTCTCCATACCTGATAGTTTTCAGCTTGATGAATATCTCCATGCGGTTCTTCCAATAGTTGTAGTACTTCCCATTGAACATAGGAGGCCTTTGAGTGGAATAACCTTCTTCAAGTTTCTCGGTGGTATTCATTGTTCCTTGGATCTTTTTCTCAATAGGGTTTCCTATCTTACGTGAGTTCTAGCTCTGATACCAATTGTTATTTCCCTAGGAACACTACAAGAGGGGGGTGAATTGTAGGTGTAGAAATAAACGTAACTTTTTGCGGAAATTAAAACTTAAACGAATAAACAAGCTAAAGGAACACAAGGGATTTTTACGAGGAAAAACTTCTTGGGCCCAACAAGAAGAAACAACCTCGACCACTAGGGATTTTAAACTCAACCTTTCACTAATTAGGCCAAACAACTCTTGTTACAACCTAATTCTAACTCGAGCCACACCTTGAGTTCCTAAACTCAAGTTCCTGAGCCACTGTTCCCTTAACAGCAGTTCCTCTCAACTTCACTCGAAGTTTTCTCACACATACAAGCTTCACTCAAAGCCTTTCTCTTACAGAACTTCACTCAAAGTTCCCTTACCCCAAAAACCAAAATACAATTGATCGAAATAAGCTTAGTGGAATTAGAGTAAGAAGGCAAAGAACAAATGGCTATTATGAGAGAATGAAGGCACTGACACTTAATAGTTAAACTCACTTAATTACTTAGTCAGACACATTTGGAACTTATCTAGACTTCATATTATATGTTAATCACAAAGAACGTGGGAGTAAATGATTACATGTTAAGTCCATTTAACCCATGATGTTCCTTCCCCTAAGGAACACGTTTTACATCATGTCCCATGATCCCATGAACTAAATGAACGTAATATATTAGCACATTACTCCTAAGTAATAGGAGTTCCTTGAGCTTATCCGAAAATCAGTTTTATAAAACTTTTTATCTTTAAACTGAATTTTAATCTTTAAGAAAATAATATCTTTTAAAAAATCTTTCTAAAACCGGATATTATTTTCTTATTTTCCGAAAAAAAAATCTTTTCCTAAAACAGATTTTCTTTTTAAAACTGATTTTATCATTTAATATTAATTAGATAAACTAATTTCCTATAATTAGGCATGACTTACTCAATCATTTTAACCGTTATACTTTGCACGCCTAAGTCTAGTTCCTTTATAACAGTTCCTTTAAAATTCGTTTAGTGCCACTTAGTTTGTTCCTTAAAAGGAACAAACTCTCATTCTCAAATAACTGCCACGTTCCTTACCATTCTTTCTTTGTTCCTTTACATTGGAACTAGAAAATAAAACGCCTAGCTTCTATTTTCTTGATCCAATGCTTGCTCCAGTATCAACATAGAAACTTCTTTACTTAGCCTTTGAAATCCTCTCTTGACTTCTTCTTGACTTCGTATTCTCCCAGTTCCTTTCATTGATACCTTAAACATCATACACTTTAATAACTCATTAGTTCACTACTTAGTTTGCATCTTTGTTTCTTTGTCATCATCAAAACTAGGGTTCAACAATAACAATCAAGATAGGTCATCAAACAAAGTTATGGATATCTCTGAAGATCAATACTGCTATGATCCATCTCCCTTGATCACACCAATAAGGGATCATGTCCCCCCTATCGTTATTGCCAGTACATCTGGTGATATCAATGGTATTTGGGATAGTTATGAAGAAGATGACTATGTCACAACTGAAATCGACTATATCCAGAGAACATGCATCCCTCCACCTCCGGGGTTGTACGACAATGAAGAAATCAATGATCCCCAAACCGATCGCATTACATTAGCAATAAATTGGTACAAAAGTGATGAGGAAGAGTCCTTACGAGTATTTACTCAAAATGGAAGGCTAACTCAGCCTGTTCAAGATAATCGTACTGCGTCGTCTGCATCTCCTGAAGGAGTTACTCCCAAAGAGAACTCTATCATCCAACAGCTCATGAAAATAAAAGTTGATGTTAACATTTGGCAATTGATAACTTCCTCTCATGAGCATCACATGGCATTACTAAATACCCTCACCAAGATGATTGTGTCATCTGATACCCCAGCTGAAAGGTTGGTTAGTTTCCTGATTGCTGATAAACCAATCCAAGGAAATATTATTAGCTTTGTTGATGATGACCTTCCTTTTGAAGCAATCAAACACAATAAGGCTCTGCATCGTACTGTAGCATGCATGAGTATGAATGTCCTCATGACATTAGTAGACAATGAATCTGCCATTAATGTACATCCATTGCGAACTGTGCACCACCTAGGTTTGAAATATGAGAATTTCAGTCCTTGTAATCAAGGTACCCGAGCATACGATAATTCGCGTTTTCAATCCTTGGGAACTATAACCCTAAACATGTCTGCATGGGTTATAGAATAGTGCACGATTTTCTAAGTTTTTGATATCAAGGCCTTATTCACCTTATTATTAGGACGACCATGGCTTCATGAGCCTGGTACATTCCCATCTTCCTTACATCCAAAGGTCAAGATGATTGTGGAGGACATTCCCACAATTCTCAATGCCTCTACAGTGAAAGTATAAGTAATAGACAAACCTCTCATCCACATAGACCATGATGATGAAGATGAAGATCTTTGAAGGTTTGTTCCCAAAGAGGTAGCCCTCATTGAAGAGGATTTAGCGCACCATTTGACTTTTAATTGCTTCTCTAATCTAGCAGTCAGCTACATGATGCACAAGAAGGGACACTTCCCAGGCATGTCACTGGGTCATAAGAAGTCTGGAGCATTTCCTGTCACTGAATCTAAATCCGTGGAAAATATATATGGCTTAGGATACAATCCCACCAGGAAGGAGCTCATTGAACATATTGCACAGCACAGGGCATACTGCAATACCAAATATAAGAACAGTATCCCTTTTCCTCCCTATTAACCTACTCTGAATAGGCAATTTCTAAGGGAAGGAGAAGATTATCCTTGACATGAATTCCCTGAACCGTTATATTATGCTCAGGAGGGAGTGATCTACCCTGGATTTGAAATATTGTTGAATTGCCACTTCTTAGAAGAAGGGAATCCTGATCCCAAACTTATACTGTTCACCGAAGACTGTTTAGACTACAAGGCATTGGGACTTCAATTTGGTCAAGAACGAGTCAAATGCCCTGACAACACTGCTCATATCCAGGTTGTGCTACAGAACGAAGACTTTGACTCTGCTGTGCTGATCACTCGTACAAGTTGCACCACGCAAGGATAGAGGAAGACTATAGATGACTACTCCAGACGGAAAGAGGATGGTCTTTAGCACCGGGGAAGGGCCGATGTTTGAAGAGTCCGAGTCCTCTAAGTCAGAGTCTGAGTCTGAGTGTAAGTCTATTGAGTCTAGTATCCCAGTTGGGACTATGTCCAAGCCTGTTAGTCCTAGTGTCCAAGTAGAGTCATTAAATTCTGTTGAGTCATTGTGCAACTCTATGATTTTCGATTTTACTAATATGAACTCATTTGCTTATGACTTGTGCAATATCCCTATTTCCTCTTTTCCTTTTCCTTCTGATTCCAACAATGAATCTGAAAAAAGAATTAATTAAAGCAGTGGAAGAACATGAAAACAAAATTCCAATCATCGAGGAAACATAAAAAATTATTCTCTTAGATGATAATGAACCAAAGAAGGTAAGAATTGGATTAACTTTAAACGAATGTGAGCGCACTCAATTAAACAAAACGTTAGTTGAATATATCGACATATTCGCATGGTCCTACAAGGACATGCCAGGCATTGATCGCGAAATTTCGTAGCATACCATTTCCCTAATCGAAGAGATGAAACCTATCAAACAAAAGTTGCGCGGAATGAAACCGAATGTAGCTCTTAAAATCAAACAGGAAATTCATGAAACAACTTAATGCAGGTTTTATTAAAGTAGCTAATTACATTGATTGGATTGCTAACGTTGTTCTTGTGCGTAAAGAGGATGGGAGAATCAGAATGTTTGTTGACTATAGAAATCTCAGTAAAGCAAGTCCAAAAGACGGATTCCCTTTTCCTCACATAGGCTTCTTAGTAGAGTACACTGTCAATCATGTACTTCTCTCTTTTAAGGACGTGTATCCGGGGTATAATAAGGTAAAAATGGCCGAGGAAGATATGAAAAAGACTACCTTCACCACATAGTGGGGAACCTTTTGCTATACCGTTATGCCCTTTGGGTTAAAAAATGTTGGGGCCACCTATCAACAAACTGCGACTACTCTTCTCCATGACATGATGCATAAAGAGATAGAAGTTTATGTAGATGGCATGACAGTCAAGTCCAAAGATAGAGAGGAACACCATACCGTCCTTGAAAAGTTCTTCATGAGACTTCGCAAATACAACATGAGACTTAATCCAAAAAAATACGCCTTTGGGGTCACTTCAGGGAAACTCCTAGGTTAAGTCATCATTTTTAGAGGGATTGAAATTGACCCTACTAAAATAACGACCATCATGATCATGCCTCCACCTAAGAATGAAAAATAAATATGGGGTTCTTGGGTAAAATCCAGTACATCAGTAGGTTCATATCTAAACTAACCATGGAATGTGAGGCTATCTAAAAAGCTTAAGAAAACTATCATCGCCGAATGGGATGAGGATTTCCATAAAGCCTTTGAAAAAATCAAAGAATATTTATCCAACCAACCTGTCTTGACACCTGCCTTGCCAGACATACATTTAAGGCTTTATTTGACTCAGGTCACAGTTGGGGCCATGTTGGCACAAGAGGTTGATGGGAAAGAGTGCTCCATTTACAACATTTGTAAAAAGCTCTTAGATTACGAATCCCGTTACACGCCCTTAGAAAAGCTTTGTCTTGCACTAGTCTGGGCCACTAATAAGCATAGACACTATATGCTTACCCACACAGTCCATATATTGTCACGACTAGATCCTCTTAAGTTCTTGTTCGAAAAGCCAGCTCTCAATGGTAGACTCTCCCGTTGGGTAGTCATGTTGGTCGAATAATTGACTTAAAATTTATTCATCACAAATCCATTAAAGGCAACACCATTTCAGACTTCTTAGCAGATTTTCCTGTCGATGAATCTCGCGAAGAATGATTTTTCTGATGAAGACCTTCTCATGACGAAAGATGAAAATTAGGCACTATTCTTCGATGGTGCTTCCAACCAAAAGGGATGTGGCATCAGGGTACTCCTGGTATCACCTGAAGGCAAAAACACTCCTCTTTCTGTTAAATTCGACTTTGATATTACTAATAACGCAGCCGAGTACTAAGCATGTATATGGTGATTCATATTTGAGCATCAACTGAATCTCTAAAATATGGAAAGTTAGAAATGAAAGCCTCTTGAAATACCAAACTCATCTATAAGCCATCGCTAAACAAATCCCTGAAATAGAATATACATACATTCCCCGAGAAGGAAACCAATTTACTGACGCTTTGGCCCGCTTAGCCTCCATGATTAACATCCCTCGCACCATGCTAAAAATGCCACTTATCATCGAGAGAAGGCAGGGAGCTGCTTACGTTCACACATTAGACGCTGAGCCAGATAGTGTCCCTCATGAAACCCTGGTTTACTAACATCCTCAACTACCTATCCAAAGAAGAATATCCACCTGGAGCTTCAATAAGAGCCCAGTGTGCCCTAAGGCTCTTGACCTCCAATTATGTTGAGCATAATGGGACACTGTATAAAAGAATACCACAAGGTGTGCACCTGCTCTGCATCGATAAACCAGATACCATAACAGTTATGGATAAAATCCATAATGGGGTCAGTGGCACACACATGAACGGATGCATGTTAGCCCGAAAGATCATTCGCTTATGTTATTACTAGACTACAATGGAGAAAGACTGTTACCACTATGCTAAAACTTGTCCAAATCTAATTATATGCTAACTTGCAACATGTCCCAACCTCATTGTTGTATACCTTTACTTCACCTTGGCCATTCTCAACCTGGGGTATTGACATCATTGGTAAAATAACACCACCTAGTACTAGGGGACATGAATTCATCCTTGTGGCCGTAGACTACTTCGCTAAGTGGGTAGAAGGTACATCATACGCCAAATTAACAACCAAGCATGTAGGCCTTCCTCGAAAAGGCCATAATTTGCGTTATGTGGTTCCCCACGAGATCATAAGTGACGAAGGTACCCACTTCCAAGCCGAGTGCTAACAAGTCCTTAAAAAATATAGCATCAAGCATCGTCGCCTAGGCTAACAGTGATGTAGAGGCTGCTAACAAAAATATTAAAGTCATTGTGTAGAAAATGACCGAAAACTATAAAGACTGGCCAGACAAGCTACACTTTGCCTTATCGGGATACTGTACTTCTATTCGAACATCTAGTAGAGCTACGCCTTATTCTCTTGTCTATGGAGTATAAGATCTCCAACCTATTGAATTGGAAATATCATCCCTATGCATTGCCATGGAAAGTCAAATTCCCGAAACGGACTGGGTCAAAAATAGATTCGAAGAGCTTATCTTACTGCCTTGCATCATGTGCAAGTTTATCAAAATCGTATTGCACGATCTTTCAATAGGAAGGTCAAACCTTGAAATATTACAAAAGGTTACTTAATGCTCAAGGTATTAAGGAAAAATGTGTTAGATCACTCGAGGTAAATTTAGACCTACCTGGGCTAGTCAATATATTGTCAACACGATCCTATATGGCAGAAGCTCGACTAAATGACATGGACGACACTGTATTCATAATTTAACCAATCTTGTTCAACTCAAGAAATTTTATGTGTAAAGCACAACCAATTTTTTTGATTGGTACAAGTAATCCAAGTCTTTAGCATGAACTACGTGCGACCTGATTCCTATTTGGATACGTAGGCAACTTTGTACATGGTTCGACCCCCTTCGTTAATCAAAACCTCATGTGGTTCACACGAGTCTAAAACTAAGATAATAAAAAATAAAAGTCCAATCACTATCTGCGCCAGATGCACAAAAGCTGCGCCAGCACAGCGCAGTGCGCCAAACGCAACTCTACGCGTCTAACGCAATACCCTGCCGTGCAACTAGTTTGATTGTTCTTCTGGCATTCGTTAATATGCTAACAAATAATGTGACAAGATGTATATGCAACATATTTCGGCTCACTTCAGTCTAATTAAAAATAAACTTTGTTTTAATTCATATTGCTGAAAATAAAATAAAACATATGTTATGACTACTTTATAAATTAACTATGTGGCATGCAAGCCTTATTAAAATAAATAAATAAATATAAAAACAATAACTTGAAACAACAAATAAAGCATGAAATAATCTAAAGGCATTGTTGCAATTAATCCTTCTTTTCCTTCCCCTTCTCCTACTTTTTGTCCCTATTTCCTTTAGTAGAAGTTTCATCTTTTTCTATTTGTAACTTTGGTTTAGGTGCCTTTCTTTTTTCCCAATACACCATAGGTTCCTTCCCTTTGCCTGTCACAGTGTCTGTCTGTCGAGTCGTCCTTCATGCATCGACCTTTTGCCTGATTACCAACCCCGTAAGTGTAGTATTCTCTTTGTCAGTGCATGCCGTGGCTGAAGTCTCTCCTGCACTGGTGCTACCTTTGGCCCTAATCATTCCCTCATAGAAAATGTTTTAGTACGTAATAGGTTTCAGACTGCTCTTCCCTGCAGATGAGTTTTCCACTGATCACTTGCCCCTGTTATCCAATGCCTCTAAAGTTTTCCCCATGGTACGCGGAGTAAATTTATTCTTCCTAGTCACTTCGGAAGATTCCTTCTCCCTCATCTCTTTCCTCACAATAGGGTCTCTAGTTAGCATCCATAAGATGTAACTCTTACACACCTTCTCAGATTCTATTCTATCTTGGGTGAACCAAATTGGATGCGCTCCCCAATATCTCTCGCACTTCCTAGTCTCACTCCAGGTCAGACCATATATTTTTGTTGCAGTAGTCTCTTATTCAGGTTGTTATTTGACGGTACCCATACTGCCTCAATACCCTCGAAGAAGATAAAAGTCATGGTATACAGACTACTCAACCTCACATAGGGAGAATCATCAAAAATACCTACAATAGACCCAATTCTCCACCATGGCACCACCCATCTGATTCGCAGATCAGCATCCCTAAAGAAACAAGTCCAGTCTTTAAGAGATTCATCTGTAAAAATCTTGTTCCTGGAAATGAAGCCCCTTTTGTCATACCTCTCCACGTTCTCAAGAGGATCAATCAACCTCAAATGGTCCATCAGCTAAATCTGCATCAAATTTATATTATTATTGCTTCATGCCGAGTAATAATATTTATACATAATATTTTATTATAATTTCCTAAAGAGTAATAATACATGCAAAACTTGCTATTATTACTTCATAAAGAATAATAATACGTGCAATATTATATGCAATGTTACTTCCTAAAGAGTAATACCATGAATAACCATGTCATATTCATCACTTACCATGTGCCTGATGCAGCACCAAGCGCCGCAGTCCGCGCATGATACGACCAACTGCACATTGTGCACCAAACTGTTCGACCTTTTCCTTTTCTTTCGATGTAATATCATAATTCTATTACTCATTCTCGTTGTAATTATCATATATTATATAATGTATCCAAAAATACAAGGAAAAATAACTATTTGGTTCATGACTAAAAAAAATATATTTACCTACAACAGTAGGGGGTTTCCTGAAATTAGCCATTTTGGTCCTTCTTCACAGTACCAAGACTGGAGATAAACGCCCCTACACAGAGTGGCATCGGTATCCAGAAAATTAACAGCTGCATAAAGAAAATTATAGTCCAATTCCACAAACCTTAAGGATGCCAGCACGTCCATATGTCGCCTACCCAATTCGTGCTTCTCAGCATTGGTCAACGATGATAGCTACCCACTTAGCGTTGGTTCAAAAGCCATAGCAAATATTCAAAAGTTGCAAAGAAGTATTATAGAGGAAAAGTGCAGAAAGGAATATTGTTGAACTTGTAGTACTGAAATAATACATGATCCCTCAATTTATAATAATATCGCATCCGTTTTCTAAACGGATTCGGATTTACAATCCACGAAGGAAAACACGTCAGGCGCTAAGCTTGCGCCTAGCGCAAGATAGCGCGCCAGAGACAATCCTAAGCTTTCATGTAGCGTAGGGTGTACGCCAAACGCAGCGTGCTGCAATAGGTGCAAAGGATAGGTGCATCACATATTAATTCAGACATGACATATCACACGATTTTGGGCCACTACTCCAATTCAGATGAAAATTACTGTTTATTCTTTAAAAATACATTTTTGGTTCATTGATAATCCACCCGCCCAAACCCTTTTCGTTGCCTTTCTGTTTTTATTTTTTTATGGGGAGAAGGTCTGTTATGCTCCACTTAAACTTGTTTTAAACAAAAACATATTTCAGTCAATTCAGTTGCATTGAAAATGTTGTCATGCATTCATACATCGTAATTTTATTAGGATAGGAGTCATCGCTAGCAATTCCATCAACAAGAAAAAGGGGCAACACCAATGAAATGACATTTTGAACAAAACACGCAATATGATATGAAATGGAAGTCGTTATATAGAATTCTAGTTCTGTTAGGATTCTATGTAAATTATGAGTTTTATTTTAATAAGTATTTAAGTGATAAATGAATCCTATTATACGTAGGAGTCTAATTCCTCATCAAAGTCTAAATAGGAGTCTTATTTTACTAATTATATTAGGAATAGGCGTGTGATAAGTATAGGATATTATTTATCTTGATCCTTAAGATAAAGATACATAAGTTTATTAGTTGTTATCTTTAAGTTTTACTAGTTATAATAGGTTTAGGAAAACTTGTACTATATATATAGGTTTTTGGCCATAATAAAAGTTAGTTAGATTTTGAGTTAATTCTTGTGAATTAAAGTTTCAGGAGAATCCACAAAGTTTCAGGAGTGAATCCAAAACAACCCAGTTGAACTTTGAGTCGAAATACGCCTAAGTTCTTCATATCTTGGTTACTAATTAAGTTATTGCGACGAAATACGCCAGTATACTCAAGGTTACATTAAATAAACACATAAAAATCCAAACTTTCATAAACAAAACCACTAAACTACATCAAGAGCCCTAACTAAGTGAATTCTTCCATAAAGAATCACATCCTGCTGCTACTTCACTCACGCAACACCCTCGCATACCTTCGCCAGCACACCCCGTCTGCATTGTACGCATTCTTCTCACCTCGACCACAAACACACGTCATGGTAGATGATCAATCCGACGTGTTCGCTGCCATCAAGGCCACGAACGACAAACTCGAAGTTCTGATGGCCCAATTCAATGCCCTGGCCACGCAGGTAAACCACGTCGAGCGTGACAATAATTTTTCCCGCCCACCTCCACCTCAAACGAGGCGTGACGATGATCTACGCTTAGCCGACTTGCCTACCTATGATGAGGACCTGGATCCCAAAGCCTATTTGGAGTGGGAACAAAGGATGGAACGCCTCTTTGATCACAAGAACCTAAGTGATGGGTCTCGTTTCTCTTATGCTCTCCTAAAGCTCACAAAATATGCATCCCTCTGATATGAGTCCACACGTACTAGGCGTGCAAGAGAGGAAAAGCCTCCCATTGATTGTTGGTCATCCCTAAAGACTAAGATGCGCAAAAGGTTTGTGTCTCGCACCTACCGCCAAGAGCTATCTGTGCGCCTAAACTCTTTACGTCAAACAACTATGAGTGTTGAACAATACATTAAGGAGTTTGAAAGCTTACATATGGCATGCGACATTCAAGAAGAAGAGGAACAAAAAAATGCTCGCTTTCTCGTTAGTCTAAATAGGTCCATTGCCAATCTCCTTGAATTACAACAGTACGTTACATTTGATGATCTTTGTATTTTAGCTACTAAGATTGAACGTCAACAAAGCGAAAATCGCAAACGTACTCCATGGGCTACCCACCTGGTTTCATCCACACCTTCGGTTGCTCCTTCCAATACCACGACTGAAGTGCCGAGTGCTCCACCTCAAGAAACCACGCCATCCACCACCTCTACAACTCCAAGCTCCAGTGCCACAATTCGAGGTAAGAAAGCTCAGTGTTTTCGTTGCCAAGGCCTCGGCCATATAGCTAAGCATTGTCCTAACACCACTCTCACCACACGTGAGGAATTGGTCAATTACTTGGCCGAAGAAAGACACGACCCCATTGCTACTACACCTTCTATGGATGAGGAGGATTTTTGGTCGAGCCAACCAATATGTGAACCAAAGCAAGAGCAACCTACATTACTTATTTTTCGCTCTTTGTTATCTTCTAGCCATGATGACCATGTGGTATAAGCAACGTACAAATTTATTCCATTCAAACTGTATCATCAAGGGTAAAGTTTGTCCTTTTATCATAGATAGTGGCTCATGTACTAACGTCTGTGATTTGTCTATGGTTGAATCATTAAATCTGCAAACGCGCAAGCATCCACAGCCATATAAACTCAGCTGGCTAAATGATGATGGCATTTGGGTACGTAAACAAGCTTTAGTTGGTTTTCGTGTAGGTGAATACATGGATCAACTATGGTGTGATGCGTTGCCCATGACTGCATGCTCATTATTATTAGGACGACCATGGCAAAGTGATAGACATGTGATGCATAATGGGAAAACTAATGCATACTCGATTTTAATGGGGGATAAACGCATGATCTTGCAATCTTTACCTCCTAAATCTAGGCGCCCCAAACCCTTGGATGCCACTCCATGTAAGGAACAAGACAACCACGAGAGAGCTCATGTATGCATAAGTTCATGTCATCATGAATGTAACACCCCGATAATTCTCTCTTTCTAGAAAATATCTTTATAACAAACCTAGAGAATTACCCAGGCATTATCGCCCGTGTGATAACGTTTCGGCTTACTCAGAATGTTGCAGCGGAAAAACTTATTAAAACAGAAATCAACTTTATCAAACTTATGAAACCAAATGACAATGTCAAACTTAACACACCAACTAAAAAAAAACCTCAAACTTAAATGAAGATGTTCCTACGAAAACAACTTAAATAATACTAATGTCACAAAAGCCTCTCCATTCCAGATTCCCCAATGGTATGCATCTTCGAACCTGTAATGTCAATGCTTTCTTGACTCTGCTCCCCCGAAGGATCACCACAGGATCAATAGGCAAAGCCATGATCACAAACACAGACAAGCACGTAATCAGCAAAGCTGAGTACTACATATCAGACATAAATAATCCTAAACATGATACTACAAACATAAACTTGCAGGGATAAATAATAACATAAGTAAGTAATACTTTGCAGACAACTTTTACTGAACTAAACTTAAACATCTTTTATCACTTTAAATGGAATAGTTATTAGACGAGTTGTCCTGCCAATAAAAATGAAATGGGGCGCGACTCCGCATTTCAGAGTGACCTGCGATATCGAGGAACCTTTGAATAAAAAGGGATGGTGATCAACCCATTCCTAGAAAAGCTATGGCACGCTCACCATAACCCCAACCCTTATGTCCAACTCTAGACGTGCACCAGTCTAAAGTCTATAACTTATTCTCGTTTCACTTTACGTTACATTCATTTTAATATTTGTTGACACCACAACAACCAAATAACACACAATTCGCAATCACATAATCATAACAAATTCTTTTTATCTTTGATTAACAAGTGTTCACAACTTATCAATCAAGACTCCTTTTATTTCTTTTTATCCTTTGTTGAACCCAGCCAACAGAAATCCGTACCTTTACATAGGATAATCCATACTTACCAAATAAGATCCACGGTTCTTATAAGATAAATAAATAATCTCCAAGAATCTATGTAACACATGATTCAACTTACTTAAATTAATCCACTTACGAATTAATACCAAACTGAACTTATTTGCTTGCATCAAACTTCCATACAAACAAGTCATACTCATACATATTCTCAGTTTACATGTAGCACACAGGCAAGTAACATGTAAAGTAATTATAGTAAATCATATACATGAACAACAAGGTCCTATACATGATACTAATAAATAAAAAATCCCTAAGGCATGTTTCTAAACCATATAGCACGTAGACTATGTACGTACCTTGTATAAACGCAACAGTAGGCCACTTTTATGCTCTAAAAGTCCCCTACTGTGAATTCTCCGCCTAGAACAATCAAATAATCAAGTAAATACTTGAACTAAAAAAAATACAGCAACTTTAAAAACGTCCCAAACCCTTTTAAACGTCTTTAAAAATCGTTTTTATAATTAAACCCCGTTATTTTTAATCCCTAGTATAAGTACAACTATTCTAGTGATTAAAATCATTAAAAACCTTAAAATACTAACTTTCTGAATTTCCAGCATTTATAAAATTTTCTAAACCTTTGAAAATATTTTAAATGCATATAAAAATCGTATTCCAATCAAAATTCATATTCATACTTTAAATATACGATTTCTAGTGATTTAAAACCTAAAAATCACATCTTTCATGATTAAAACTAAAAATAATAAATCTGAAAATTTTTCTTTTATCATATGAAACCGAAACTAAGTTTTTCATAATAAATAATAATTCAAATTATAATCATGTAAATAGAAATAAAATAACAATAAAAATTAGGACTTTAATGGAATCTTAAAGGAGAAGTAAAGAAAACAACCGAAACAAAAAGGAGGAAGGGGCGCCGGACTGAAGACAGCAGCAAGGACCGGCGGGCAGCAGGTTTTTCGGCTTCAAGAAAATATTTGTCTTGTTCAACAAGAAACGTTACTTAGCGAAGAAGAAACGATTTTTGAGAGGAAATATGAAACTCACGCTCAAGAGGAAGAGGAGAGAGAAAATGTCGAGTGAGAGAGAGAGTTCGGAAATCACGTGCAAGGGAGGAGAGAGAAAATAAAGTGTAGGGCAAAATATTTGGGTTTTTAGGATATTTAAATAGGCTAATCCTATTGGGCTTAGGAAAAGGAATTTCAATAATTAAAACTTTGATGACCAACAAGATGGGCTTATTAGGACTTTAGTCATCAAATCATCCTTTCCCTTTTTATTACTTTTGGGCTTTCGATTCCATTAAGTTTTCTTTTCAAATGTGCTTTTAATAATTAAACTCTTATTTAAAACACGCTTAATTAAAATATTACAAATTTTATTAAGATAAGAAAAATATTTTTAGTTGACTTTTAAAATAGTCAACCCTTTTTAAAAGTCAAATCATTTTCCAAACTCATTTGGATTTAAATATAATTACATAAATACTTAAATATATTTATGAAAATCCTTTAAAAATGTGGGGGATTACAATGAAGTTCTAAAAACTGCACAAAACAAGAAGGAAAGGAGACAACAAGTCCTACAACTACGCCAAGGCTCTAAGTTGGACTTAGGAGACAAAGTATGGTTGTCACTTGCTGCTCAAAGACTTCATGTGAATCACAAGGATGGAGAGCCTATGGATGAAGGACCATTTGAAATTGTGGAAAAGATAGGCTATGAAACATTCAAAGTCCTGCTAGGAAATGGCATATGTGCAACATTTCTTTCCTGTGATTTGCTACCATGCTTCCAAGACTAAAACTTGAGGACAAGTTTTTTTCTAGAGGGGGAGTTTGATATGAAATGGAAGTCGTTATATAGAATTCTAGTTCTTTTAGGATTCTATGTAAATTAGGAGTTTTATTTTAATAAGTATTTAAGTGATAAAGGAATCCTATTATACGTAGGAGTCTAATTCCTTATCAAAGTCTAAATAGGAGTCTTATTTTACTAATTATATTAGGAATAGGCGTGTGATAAGTATAGGATATTATTTATCTTGATCCTTAAGATAAAGATAGATAAGTTTATTAGTTGTTATCTTTAAGCTTTACTAGTTATAATAGGTTTAGGAAAACTTGTACTATATATATAGGTTTTTGGCCATAATAAAAGTTAGTTAGATTTTGAGTTAATTCTTGTGAATTAAAGTTTCAGGAGAGAATCCACAAAGTTTCAGGAGTGAATCCACAACAACCCAGTTGAACTTTGAGTCGAAATACGCCTAAGTTCTTCATATCTTGGTTACTAATTGAGTTATTGCGACGAAATACGCCAGTATACTCAAGGTTACATTAAATAAACACATAAAAATCCAAACTTTCATAAACAAAACCACTAAACTACATCAAGAGCCCTAACTAAGTGAATTCTTCCATAAAGAATCACATCACAATACATATTAATGTGCAAAATGTACAAAGAGTGCAGGATACAAGTATACAAGAATAAAGCAATGCAAAAATGTAAGGGAAGGGCGGATCCTACTCCCTCAAAGAGGAATTCTTTGGCTCCTCGACCCAGACCCCACTCGACTCGCCCACATGATAGCCTATCCCAAGCTACGTGAAAGGATGCATAGGCGGTGTCGGCCTGATGGGAGGCATATGCTGCATCCCTAACATCTGTTATTACATTTGCAACATCTGCATCTGCTAAATACAAATCGAAGAAGGCACAGGGAATGACTCGGCCCTGGCACCCCCATAAAATCCATACTATCCACGCCGAACTGCCCAACAAATGGACTCAACTCAGGCATGTTAGGTGTAGACTATTGAGGAGTATGGGTAGAAAGCCTAGACTGGGTTTATAGGCTCACCTTGAGACGAGGCCCACTCTCATGACGACTACGCTGCATGAAATGTCACAAAGCATTAGCAAAATAAGTGCAGCAAAGAAAACAACAATCAAAGCGCACTACGTCACTCTACTTGGCTGTTCACATCACTACGGCGACAAGGGATGCTCCTCTTTAGCTTTGTCATCCCATGCTTTAGCGAGTCAACCATTTGGAGGATTTGGACGATAGTCTCCCGAGGAACCTGGCAACAAACAGTGCATAAATCACTACAAATAAGATAAACAAATGAAAATTCCTAATTTTAATCACTTACTGAGCTCACATGGGCTGGCGTGGCATGAAAAGCGTGTTGCTCGGCCTTTGGGGAAACATTCAATCATCTCCTCAACAGGCCCAAAATCTCCAATGCACCAAATTCTCAGATCCGATACGAAAGAGATACGAGCCGCCACAACCTCCTAATAAAAGAAAACAATAACAGTTAATATTTTGATCATGTCAAAATAAGCAAGCATAATAAGCAAATCCAACATACATACCTCATTAAACGTGATACCTCATTAAACGTGATACGAAGTCGTGATAGCTCGCCCGAAGCGTCACCCCTCCCTCAACAACTAGATTAAGAGCATCTTTGTTCATCATAGTGACATGACGGTCATGAGGCACCAGCAATAACATCGTACCGTCGTGCTGGCGTGTGACCCACTGGACCAGGTACCATACAGGGATCGACTCCCCATGAAGAATGATACTTTCACGGGTCAGAAGATGAGCTCTATGAGCCCAGTCAGGTATATCTAGAAACGACGCCCAAGGGTAAAAAGTCACCTTCAAAACAAAGAACAATTAACATTTTCTACATACACGGAAGAATGAGATGGATTCATTATGATTATCTTGTTATCCTTGACTCGCCGGATGGCCTTCCGAAAACTTTCCACAACACCGTATCACGTCCTCTTACACTGCGCCCAAGAGAAACCGGCTAGAAAAGCAAGATCACGAACCTTTTCAGGGGCCACTCCCATAAAATCACTAGTGCATAATTGGCCTAAAGTATCACCCCAAAAGTGTTACTTAAAGGCCTAAAAGTGTTGCTTTAGGTCATCTGTAACACTTTTATAAGTGAAACATCTGCCCGTGCTACCTATTCTCTAAGGTAACACTTTCCAATGCTAATATTTAACTTTCTCAAGTGTTACTCAAAATTCTCTAAAGTAACACTTTTTTTAAACTAATGTAGCATTTTTGTAGTGTTACTAATAATGTTTTATGTAACACTTTTTCGTCTATAGTAGCATTTTCTATGTTATCTTTTGACTTATAGTAACACTTTGTTAAATATTATGTATCATTTTAAATCAGCATATGTAACACTCTATTAGATATTTGGCAACACTTCTTATCAGCTAGTTTTATAGTGTAACGCTTCTATTTCACATATCTTATAGTAACATTCTTTAATTTATCGGCATATATACAATGAGAATAATAGTAAAACTTATAAACGTAATAATTGAAGAGGAAATAAAATGATATTATTGATGTAAATGAGTAGAAATACTCAATGACCAATGTAAAAAATGAGCCAAAGAGTATAGTCAATCGAAAACATACTATTGCATCCAATATATAAATAATTAATCTAAAAATTAAATCATAAAATCATAATATATATATCTCTCATTAAATAAACCTAAATCAATCTTAAGGTCATTCTTTCATTATTCTTCAATTCCATTATCCATGTAGGCATGCTTCTCGATGTATCATGCATGTTTGCTACTCTAATCCGCGATTATTTCCATCATCCTGCAGTAAGGAAAAAAAAAACTTCAAAGTCTTATATGATAACAAATCTAGTCTGTCAAAAAAAAAAAAATTAGAACTAGTGATATACTTGGTAATATGGTAAAAGCAAACTTGATAATATGGTAAAAGATAGGTTCTTATAGTTTGAAAAAAAAAAATTCAAGAACCAAGAGCACCAAACCAAAGTAGTAATTGCTGGAGAAAATTACTTAGCAATGTTTTTTCAGGTCGGGTTATAGGGTACCCAGAAGCAGATGACAAAACATTTTCTGCAACAGATCCACTATTCTCTTTACTATTATCTTCCAATGCAGTAGTTGACTTTGTTAATTCTGCAGTTGAATGTAATTCTGCATCAAACATTCAAAATCAACAAAAGGAAAATCTAAAATACCACCTTATATGAAATAGTATCAGCAAGAGCATCAAGATCCTCAACCAATTTTCCCATCCTAATCCTATGCCAAGGATTCCTATACTGCTCCCTCAACACATAATCTGATGAAAACTTATACTCAACACTAGTTCTACTCTGAGATGGGGTTTTTGACACTCCAAGAAACAAACTCACAGGTTGGCGAAAGGAGGAGCCAGCATCAATTGGTTCAGACGAATCCCTGAAAGTTTTTTTGTTAATTGGGTCAGATTTTGTTGTTGAAAAGCTGGAATAGAAACACTACGCTTACATAAGACCGATCAATGATACAATGAACGAAATTCGATACAAAACGCGGGACGGAAACGGAAACGGGAAACGCTACCTTGAGTGAATCGGGAACGTTTGGTGTTATGAGTTATGACAGTTTTTTTTAAAGGCCCAACTATACCTAGCCCACTTTAATGCTTTCTTTAAAACCCTAATTGGTAAAACTTTAAGAAAAAGTCAAAAAGAAAAAAAATAAAGAGAAGGGGGACGGGCACACCCACGTAATTAGAAAAAAATGACTGGAGGCCCATTAAATGAAAAAAAAAGAGAGGAAGACAGAGAAAGGAAATGTCGGAGGCTAGGGAAAGAATGAGAGAAAGCCAACTGTCGACCGCCGCTGCCGGAGATGTGGGGATCTGACAACACCATTTGGCTCGGAATTCTTGCTAGAACCAAAGCCCCATGGTAATTTATCCTAGTATAAGCATTTTCCTCTTCAATTTCCAGATCTAGGTTTTCGAATCAACCCTAGATCTGCGATTTTTCATCTTCTTTTCTTTCCTCCTCTTTCTCTCGGTCCTCTAGTGTCGACCCTTGAAGAAGAAAAAGGAAACGCCATGACCACCGTACTGAGATGCGAACCGCAGAGATTTGGGTCGCGTTCGTTCCGAATCGCGGAACGAACGACTCAGGACGCGATTCGGCCGTACGTCCCGCGTTCCTGGTTTCACTGAGACCAATAATGGAGATGACCTACGGCAAGGATTCAGCTGTAAAGTGGATAGTATATTGGAGAACCTTCTTCATAGCAGTGGCTGCTGAGTTATTTGGGTATAACAATGGGGAAGAATGGATGGTTGCTCATTTCCTATTTAAGAAGAAATGAGATGCTTATGCTGCTGACTTTTTCCCTTGCCCAACCAGAATCTATGAACTATGATCAACCATCAGATATGGCAGATGAAGCTGATATTCATCCTCTTTACATAAAAGTATAAATCCAACCAGTTTTGCTAAGTATACGAATGCAACGTGTTCGTGCTGCACTGCTGCTTCTTTTTGTCAACATTTATCCTCTTGATTAAAGATGATTTCATATCCTGATTTTCTAGAGATATTTCTTGATTAAAGATTTTTATATCGTCTATTTTCTTGATCAAATTTTTTAGATTAGAAATGTTTTCATCAGCTGCTTAATTCAATTTCGGAAAAAAGTTGTTGCAGAGGATGTGTAGATCTTCTTTAAAGTCTAAGACTAGCTCAATATCAATTGAATTGTACTGCGAGATTTCTGCTACAGATCTGAACTGTGTAGACTCGTGTCTTACTGTAGGTCTCTATGATTTGGGTTCTTTGATTAATGAATGATTAACAACTCATAGTTAAAATTACTCCATTCCAGATATTTAGATCACTTTCAAACACCAACACAAAGTACTTAAATCATAAATCAATAACATTTCAACTCAGAGTTTCACTTACAAAACTATGCACCACTACCTTCATGCAATTAAATCATTATCACATCGTCAATTAGTATTTACTCTTAGAAACAAGAAACATAACCATGATTAGTACTAACTATTATACTAATACATTCTTTTCCATTATAAACTATTTATTTTGAATCTTACAAGCTAACTTTAATTAACTGAAGTGCTATTTACACAATATAGTCTAATAACTTAGACAAAGAAGTAAATTACATTTTACTTCCAAACATCTAACTATCATGAAAGTAGTTCCTTAAACTACAAGTTTCATTTATTATATACTGCTAAAAGAGTGGTATTATATTCTAATTATGTGTAAATATATAGTACTCACTAATTCCATAAAAGGAGCTAACTTAATTCCATTCATTATTCTAATCAAAATTCTTTCACGAGTCCAACCAAGTCATATAATCAAACTTGTTAAACTAAATCAACTTGATTCCTCTACCAACATCAATCTTTACTCAACAATTGACATTCAAAATATCTCAACAGCAGCAATTACAATACCAATTAGATACTAAATCATAAACTGATTCTTTGCAAATAATGCACAGTTAATTCAATCAACAACATAATTTCATAAACAGAACTTTCAGTTCAAGAGTAATCAACTTGAGTAATATAGAAAAGAGCAAGGGAAGCTTGGGTTAGTACCTGTGCTCACAAGAGCAGCGAAGAACAGAGGGCAGAGGGGTATTCAAAGTTTCGGTGAGGCGACTAAGCACCGGGGAACGACTAAGCATCGACATGGAGGCGGAGGTGAGCTACGACGAGGCTTCGAGGCACCGGCGAGGGTGCATCCAGGTGGCGTGGGCAGGTGACGTGAGAGCACAACAGGGGAGGGACGACAACAACACTGCGGTGGCTCGCGAGCAACACCGCGCGCATAGCAACGAAGAGGAAAGGAAAGGAACGGGAAATCGCCGGCAGCAAGAGAAACTCCGGCGAGGGGTTTGATGTTTGGAGGATGGGATGCACGAGGAGAGAGAAATGCAGGGGAATGGAGTTTCACGGCCAAGGGTTTGGGGTTTTGGGGTTTGGAAGACCCGAGAATGAGGGAGAAGGTATTGGCTTTTATTTTTATTTTAAAACAGACATAAAGGAAATTATAAGAGTAGACATATATCCTAGTTTCTTATTTGGCCAAATATGCTCAACCTATTTTAAATATCTAAATTCAAAATATATAATATAAATAACTTGATATAATTAAACAAATAAATATATTACAAATACGACAAAAATAACTATCCGTACTCCAACTCAAATAAAATAAGAATACTCGAAACGTAATTAACTTAATAGTTACAATTAGCCTTTAGATAAACACTCTTAAAAAAAATAGGGTTATTACAGAAGATTAGTTTAATTTGTTGAAAATATTGCTTCTATAAGAAATAATACAAAGTATATAAGAAATCATAATATTATGTTAAAAATTACACTTAAATTATACTCTAAAAAATTACTTATCTTAAAGTGTTACTTAAAGAAAAAAAGTGTTACTGTTAAATGTTACCAATATGTATGTGTTACCTCAAGGTGTTACCTATTTAAAAGTGTTACATCAAAATGTTACTCAATTAAAAAAGTGTTACTTCAAAATGTTACTTATTGAAAATGTGTAACATTAAGTGTTACGAATTGATCAAGTGTTACCAAGGTGTTACATATATATTCGACAAACTTAAATTTTGAAAAGTGTTACCTCATACATGTTACCTTAGGCCAACTTTGTACTAGTGAATACTCATGATAACCAGATATGTAACAATAATATCACCTTAGTTCCAAATAAGATAACAAATCAAAAGACAGACGATGTGTACGAACATACCTCCAGAGTTTTCCACGAGCCAAAAAGGGAGATTGGTCGACCATCACTTAATTGTCTGCAGACAATGCAGAGGCAGGACAAAAGATTCTAACAGCCTAGCTCAACCTAGTTATATGTCGACACTCCCTTTTTGGCTCGTGGACTTACGGAGTGTTACCGTCGCGGTTAAACGCAAGGCTTATTGAAATCAAATATTTAACTTAAATCATTATTATGAAAACTAAACTGCAGTGGAAATAAAGATGTAAACTACAACTCGGGAATCATCAACGACCCCTTTTATTTAAAAAACAATTAAATAGATCATAATAAATCTATAATGTTTAATGAAAATCCTTTAAAGTTTAAGGCCTAGAAAATATCCCCCGTATGCTCAATCTCATGCACACCAGCACACATAGTCTGGTCCCCATTGTAGCATCAATGGTTCATCACAGGTCAACAAACAACACAATAACACACAAGCAGCTATGTTGAGTACATAGTAAAACATTGAGATGACATGCTAAGCATAAACAAAAAGTTAAGAATCGTTCCTAGACATGATACTACAATAGTATTACATTCGTTACTTTTTATTTAGTTGGCAGCGAACAGACACCGTCATCTTACTAGAATCATACAGGCTACTTAATCCTTAATAAATAACTTGGTCTATTAGATGAAATGCAAATATGGTTTCGTTCCTTCCCACATGCATCACCTTAGTATTCCTAACCCCAAGATCGTGCGGAACCTTCCGCCTACTTGAGTTATCAAAATTCATAAGGACACTACTATCGTCAAAGTAGACCCGTGTAGGAGTGTAGAACAAGTCCTGCACTCCCCCTATTTTTCATCACTTGTAGGAAATCCAACTACAAGTTTATTGCCAAAATCCATTCTTAGTATTGTCCATTCATACCACATTAAACATAGAATCATTTAATGTTCTTTCTTTGTAATAGCCTGAATTTTTAAGCAGGTATAAATATTTTGCTAGTTATATTAAGTCTTCATTAGGCTTTGGTCCTTTAAGTAGTTAGAATTCTCTCCAACATCATACTAGGATAAAAGTGGATAAGAACCATCATTCTTAATGGTTAAGAAAGCCTGTGGATAAGCACTATCACTCTTAATGGTTAAGAAAGATTGTGGATAAGCACTATCATTCTTAATGGTTAAGAAAGCTTGCGGATAAGCACTATCGTTCTTAATGGATAAGAAAGCTTGTGGATAAGCACTATCATTCTTACTGGTTAAGAAATCTTTGAGAACCAATAGATAATTTATAAAGTCCTTGAGAGCCTTCACATTAATATCATGAAAATCGTTTGGTGATTGTTCTATCAGGTACCGACGAACTTCCAGTTAAAGAGCCTTTCGAGGTTGAATACGAGCTCAGAACCTAACCAAACATGATATATGACATGATTGGGATGTCTTAAGGTTAATATGGTCATTTATGCCCATGAATTACGTGGCTCAATAAGGTAAATTGCCAACATAATAAAAACTGGCCAGCTGAAATATCAGTTCAGACATATCCTCAAAGAATGCCTCTTAGCAGCTGATTGAGTGTCAATCTCTTAAAGATATTTGCATGCATGAAAGAAAACATCTTAAGATAACATCTCCAACAAGAATCACCTAGAAACTTCAAGAAACCGACCTCACCCAGAAGTGGTTTCCCTCCCCCATGGGTACCGCCAAAATCAGTGTATAAAACACAGTTTTGGTTCTTCGATTCTTTCTCTTAAAATTTCTTCTTAGAGCACCTACTTCTCTTTACATACAACTATTCTAGACATAATTCCTTAGTGTTTCAAACTTTTATTATAGTTTTCAAGCTTTGGGAAATTGTAGAAAACTTAATAGGAACATAAAACAGATGGCTGTAAGTACATCTTTGCATCTCCCTTGTACTTAAGTTATTTATGTTCTAAAACTTGTGTAAACTAATCTCTAGCACTTTACATATTAAGGGGAAGCTGTAGGAAGAGTAAATCACATGGGATAAGAAGTTTTAAGTGCAGTAAGGAACCTAAGTGAAGGTACACACTTAGTTTGGTTTTAGCCTAGAGATTTCCATACCTATAGTTAAGTGATTGTTTCTTTCTAGTGTAAAGCATGTTTATGAAATGGATTTACTTATGATGTGTATCTTATTATGTGTATATTGAGTATATAACATGGATATAACATGCTAAGGTTCATTAGAGATGTTTTATTTGACCTAAACAACACTTATACACTAAGTCATTACGATTATGCTTCTAAATGGAATGTGTTTAGTACATGGACTTGTGGAGTAATTGTGATGATTGAGGTTGAGTTGTTATGTTGTTGTTGTTGTAGAGTTGTTGTGGTGGTTGTGGTGAAGTTGTTGTGGAGTTGTTATTATTGTTGTTGCTCTGTTGTAGTAGTGTTGTTGGGTTATTGTTGTTCTGTTGTTGTGGTTGAGGTTATGTTGTTGATGAGTTATCGTCGTTGTGAAGTGTTGTTGGTAGTTCTGGTTAGTTATATGATCCAAGTGTTGAATTAGTTTACATAATTTAGAATTAAGAGTTTGGAATTATGGTTATGAAGTGGGATGCTAGTTATATGGTGTAGCTAGTGTTATTTAACTTATAGTTGGTTCTGAATTGAGGGCCAAGTATCTAGAAAGTTAAAGGTTGATAATTTGTAAATTGGGAATCAGTTGTTGTGTTATTGTTGTGGTGGTTGTGTTGCTCTTGTTATGTCGTTGTTGCGACTATGTTGGTGTCCTGTTATGTTTTTCGTCCCCTCTGTTGTGGTGTCGGTGTTGTTGCTTTATGATTGTTTGTGTGCTTGATGTTGTTGTAGTTGTGATGGTTGTTGTGGAATTGTTGTGGAGGATGTTATTGGGTTGTTGTTATTATTGTTCGTTATTTGTTTGTTGTTGATGTTGTGGCAGTGCGCTGTTGTTGTTCTTGATTTAGTTGAAGATTGTGAGTTAAGTCTAGTTTGTTCAGCTCTACAATCTAGAGTTATCATTATGGAATTGGGATGCTAGTCGATGTAGCTAATGTTATTATGCTAAAAACTAGTTTCAAATATGAAAACCCTAAATCTTCTCAACTATCAAAGTAAGGGTAATTGAAAGGACTTGATAAGAGTTCTCGGTATTAAGAATGAGTTGATAAAAGTTTTGAGTATTGAGGATTAAAATATGAATCCTTAAATATCTTATATTATATATATGAAAGTGAGGCATGAACATGCATCCGAGTTAGGGCGGGTGGAGTCCCTAACTGTTGCCTTCCAGGAAGGGCGAATTCTTGGCGTTATAGGACATGTCCGGTTAAGTCTTGCAAGCAGAACAGTAAAAGGTGATGTGACGACCCTCAACAGTTTGGAGACAGTTGGTACTGTGTGGTACTCCTCTCCATTCGCGTTCATGCGAAACGAGTTGATTTTGTGAAAGTATAGTAACTGATGAGTTGAATGTGATTATTTGTCATTATAACTATGTGTTAGTTTTCAAAATACACCTAAACTTGTATTTTCTATTATACAGTGTGTACTCAGCTTTGCTGATAGTGTTGTCATTTCTGTGGCCTGTCACTTGGTGGGTGGCAGAGTCAAACTTTGTTGCAGGATTGTGTTGGGATCCAGAATCGAGCTGAGAGCAAAGTTATGATTCGAATTGTGTACTATGGGATAAAATCCGATATCTAAGTTTGTGTATAGAAGATTTTATTTAGAATTACTTACTATATGGATTTTTGTCATGGAATTTGAGATTGAATGACTATGTAATTGAAGTCTTATATAAAGGATTTTGTTTTGTGGGCCAATAACCCACAAGTCTAGGATCGTTTTATATGTTATGTTTCCGCTGCGAGTAAATATTTAATTCGAGGTTTATTAGCCAAACTATCTAACCAATCACAATCATACAATCGTTCCCTATCATGATTCTAGGTTCCAATGAAAGAATTCACAACTTGACATGATACTAGTATTTGCAACTGAACTAGTACGCGTACTTACATTGTAGCGAAGAATATTTGCTGACTAATTAAATGCTCCAGTTATGAAATTGGGACCTGCTAATTGAATAAGAAAATACTTCACTGCTACATCCTTGATATTATTAACACTAGCTTTATATGCACGCTATGCGTGCGAAGTCGTTTATGAAGTTAAATTATTGTCTACTTACATCTAGCTCTTTTTATATAAGTTTTAAGCTTTATGTATATGCGTGCAAAATTGTTATTGGAAATTAAATTAGTTGCGTAATTACATCTACTACATGATAAATGTAAGTATGCTTTGACTTTATTGCAAACTTATTGTGTGGGTTCTTATGAGGTTATTATTATGTCACAACTTTATGTCGTATAATAAAAATTAATTGAGATAATAACATCAAGACATAGATTAATCTAAATTCTAAAGTAATAATGTCTCTATATACATGATAAATTTGTACATTTAAAATTGAAAGTTAAATATATACATTTCAAGGCCAAAGACGAAGCTGAATTTAAGTACAAAATCTAGGAAAGTAAAATATAATATCATCTCTATTATAGTAATACAATAACATAATACTACAATGTTATTCAACAAATCAGCCACAAAAAAAAAAAAAAAAAGCTTATAATGTATATTCGACTTTGAACTTTGTGCTATAAGCAAATTTAAGACTTTTCACTATATGAATGTACACATTTTTGATGTAGTACTATCACAATCCCACATAATAATCCTTTCATCATACACTCCCCATATAATTTTTGACTTATGCGCGAGGGATACAAAATGTCAAGGAAATAAGTTCAACCTCATGTAATATAATATAGCTTAGCTCTCCAAAAGTCCAAACATCTTTCTCTCTAGTGTCTTGGGGCCCCCAAGAGGAATCTATGAAATTTGTAAGTGATTTGGGCTCCCAAATGACTTCGGTCATCAGAGTTCAACTAAACTCATGTCTTCTTCTTCTGCATAAAGCAAATTTAGCTCTCCAAACATCTAATTCTAAGCGCATGTCTTCCAAACATCATATTTCTTCCAGTAAACTATCCATGAGTTCAATATCTATATCTCTCTCTTCCTCCGGTTGCCTACTTGCCCATCTATCTTGTCCTTTATCTCTCTATATATTGAAACTTAATAATGGGAGATAGGTGAAGTAATTTTTACTTGATACTTGGAGCATATTCAGTCAATCGAAGCAATGAGGGATTGAAGGTGGATTAAGAATAAATTGGAGAAAAACACATTAATTTCGAATTGCAATTGAGGTGAGTTTGAAATATTTTCATTTTTTTGCATGCAAGACAAATTAGAGATTTCATGTTAATAAATCTGTTTTTTCGGACTCTTATTCCATGAAAAGATTGATTTTTAATACTTTTTTTTTCAAGTTATAGCTCTATATGTTATTGCGAGACAAATTAGACATTAGAGATTCTCTGTTTTAAATCTATGACCATTATATTTCTTCTCAATTTTTTTGCGTAAAATTTTCTCGGTGATAAAAATTGTTGCTTATACAATTTGTAAAAATGCACGAAAAAATGAAAACATTCATTTGTAAACATATTTTTTCAAGTTATAGTTCTATCTGTTATTGCGAGATAAATTAGAGATTAAAGATTCTCTGTTTTCATTCTATGACCATTATTTTTCTTCTCAATCTTTTTGGGTATAATTTTCTCGGTCATAAAAATTGTTTCTTCTGCCATTTGTAAAAATGCACGAAAATGTCTTCATTTTTTTTATCTGAATGAAAATGTCACCCAACTTTTCTTTTTATTTTTTGTCAGCGTTTTTATTGATTTTTTTTTGTTAATTTCAGAAAGTATTCTGTAGTTAAAAATGATAAATAATGAAAAGACGAACTTTATTTTTCTTGCTTATTCATGATTTCCCAAAAAACAAAAATAAAAAACCATTTACCATTGAATATTAGTATGTAAACGATTTGCAATTACACACTTATCTTGCAAATGCCTCTTTTTGCTGATATTTGATTGACGAATTTGGTAGATTGTACAGATTGATGGTAGTGATTGTAACGGATACTTTCCTTATCATGATTTCGTGAATGAAATTCGCACAAATACATTATCAAAATCATTGAATTGGATGTTGTGAATAATAAAGGAACACATTTTAAGTTTTGATGTTTAGAAGTAGGAAAAATAAAAACCTTATTATTTGCTTCACACTGATGCCCCACGAAATTCGTTGCACGTTGAGTACTATTAGTGAAAACGTATCCTGTATGAATAGAGATTGAGAAAATGAATTGCGTATTTATGAAATTAAATTGCAAAACTGTATTTTATTATGTGATTACCTGATGTTGGTGGTACAATAGTATTGTAATGATTCCGTGTTTTTGGGTATTTTGCTGTGGTTTTCAGAGGATTGAGAAGTGGAGATAATACGAAGGAGAAAAGGAGGAACTGAAAGAGTGGTTTTCATGTTTTGGTTGCAATTTTTTTCCCTCATATGATTAGGGGATTGAGTTGGGCAGTTACTTGTGCTTACACGTTGTAATCTTTATTATGGAACAAAGAGGAAGAAGAATATGAAGCCTTTAACTACATAATGTATATTGGCAGTTAATTATGGGATTTTCCCACTAAATGAGAGTTTGTATTTTTCAAAAAAATGCAGTTTTAATATGGGAGAAGTTACTGATTTTGAAAATCTACTTTTCTCTATTGATTTTTTTTTTTGTTTTTCCCTTTTTTTTCCTTCTCTTATTTTATTGGATGTAATTTATTTCATTTGTTGGGGGTAAAATAGGGTTTCAATATTTTGGTGTCCCCCCCTAGTTGCCTTATATAATAGAGATATAGCACGTCACTAAGTATATATAAAACTTACTATTTCGGAGTATAAAAATAGCTAACTTGCTGTTCATTAGTCTTCTTTTCTTTCACATCTCTATTGAACTGAAGGTCTTTTAAGAACCAATAACAATGTACAAAGTTGATTTTAGTTAGCTTAATAACATATTACGTTTACCAACTCCACTTAAATCCTTATATCCAATACTACCAACAACAATGATATTTGAATCACAAGGATATTATATTATAACTAATAATCTGATTTCTTTTACTAACTTTATACCTTACTTATACTTACAAACCCTAATCAGATTTACAACTAAAATCCACTTACAAACTTAATCAATTTATATCTTACTCTAATTACAACTTATTTAAACTACAACTTAATATTATAAAAGTTAGATTATACAATATTAATTAATAAAGGAGAAATTATATTATATACACTAGGGAAAAAAAAAGGAAGGCCTGCGCTTTTCCTAAAAGTGCAGCCCTACTAGTGAAGGGCTGCGCTTTTTTTAAAAGCGCAGCCCTACATAACAGAAGGGCTGTGCTTTTTTTTAAAAAAAAGCGCATCCCTTCACTTAGTAGGGCTGCACTTTTAGGAAAAGCGCATCCCTTCTCACAATCAGAAGGGCTGCGCTTTTCTACAAGCGCAGCCCTACTAAGTGAAGGGCTGCGCTTTTCTTCAAAAGCGCAACCCTTCTGTTATGTAGGGCTGCGCTTTTGAAGAAAAGCGCAGCCCTTCTTAAAAAAAATTGAAATAAAAAATTCGCGGGCTTCAAATATTAAGCGGGCTTCGTCAAATATATTATCTCTTATTCTCTCTCCTCTCTCACGTCCCTCCTCCCTTTTTCTCCTTCTCTCACGTCCCTCCTCCCTTTCCTCCTTCTCTCTCATCCTCTCTTCTCTCTCAAAAACTCCCAGAAACGTTGCAACAAAAAGCCTGAAATGATTTGCACTAATCATGCCGACGGAGTCTGATTGCCTATTGTGATACCTTTTCGGAAGCGGAACGGGCCAACGAGTCAAACACACCGCTATTCGTTTAAGGCTCCAAATAGGCATTTTAAGTATTTTCGAATTTTTTTTATTTCCTTAATTATGTATTAGGGTTTTGTTTTACGTATTTAAACATTTTTAGGTCAATGTTTGGAGGCAGTTTTTGATTAATGTTCTTGTATTTTCAGATCTATAATTTCTTAATCTTTATTTTGATTAATGTTCTTCTATTTTCAGTCCTATAATTTCTTCTCTTCTATATATTAGTTTTTGTTCCTTTTCGTTTCGTTCTTTTTTTATGTTTTGGGTTTAGTTGCATTGTAAATCTATAAGTTCTTTTCTTCTTTATATTTGGGTTTAGTTGCATTGTAGATCTATAATTTCTTCTCTTCTGGATTTGGATGGTTTACTTTAAAGTTTAATGCAAATGTTAAAATTCAGAAAATGTAAGATTAATACATGAGTAAAAAACTGTATAAAAAAAAAGATTTTTTTTTTTGGTAGGAAGGGCTGCGCTTTTTTGGTAAAAGCGCAGCCCTTCTAGCTTAGAAGGGTTGCGCTTTTACCTAAAAAGCGTAGCCCTTCTAAGCTTGAAGGCTGCGCTTTTACCTAAAAAGCGCAGCCCTTCCTTGTGAAGGGTTGCGCTTGTGTAGCGCAGCCCTACTTAAAAAGTGAAGGGCTGCTGTCAAAAAGCGCAGCCCTACAGGCCATTTTCAGTGCTGCCCTTCTTCATTTTTCCAGTAGTGATACATACTAATTTATATGAAAAAAGGACAATAAAAGAGAAGGTAACCACCGGAACCACCGGTGACCGACCACAAGGCGACGCCGACCAGTCGCGACTCCCGACTGTGAGACGCTCACGCAACACTCCGACTCCAGCCACGCCTCGTGCGCAGCCCTACCTATGTTCGAACGACCCTCGCGCGCAGCCCTTCCTATGTTCGAACCTCCGGCAACTTCGCACAACTCGTCGTACAACTTGCCGCACCACTCGCACAACGAACCTCCGCCACAAACTATGAACATTGCTTGCACAAACCCGACCTCGTTGAAGGCTCGCACAGGTCCTTTGAACGCCTCTCGCACAATTCACTCGCTCGCACACCCTCGAACGACTCGCTCGACACTCACACCCGACTTCACGCTCCGCTTGCACAACCCTCATCGTACACACACTCTGAACTCACCATAGAAGGGGACGAGGTTCAAAGAAAATAAAACGGCGAGGGAGAAGGAAAGAGAGGAGAGAGAATTTGAGAGAGAGACGATTGAGAGGGAGAGAGATAGGGTTTTTTTTTCTTCTTTCCTGTTTATAGGGTGGCCTTCCTAAGTCTAATAGGATTAGTTTTAATTTATTTATTTTGAAATTATTATAAACCAAACCATCATATAATTAGGTATGCTAAATAGGTTGCTTAATTACGTTATACTTGTGAGCTTACTCAAACTGTATCATTTTTTGTAAATAATACTAAAATACTTTTTCATTATATTCTTTATATTTACATATTTATAACGAATAACTCCAAAAAAGGGAGTATTACAGGCTTGCCCCCTTGAAGGAAGTTTTGTCCCGAAACATTGAGGTAGCCAGTCTTAACAACAAACTTTTTCACTTCTAAGTCCCAATATTTCACAAGCGTTTTCTAGCTTTCACACGTCACATAAGCAGTAGATACACATAATTAACATACTTAACAGACTTAGGGTGGAAGCGCAAAATTCTATCATATTCTTCCCCCCTTAAAAGAGTTACGTCCCCGTAACTCTTTTACCGCCTCTTGAAAAAGCTCAGGGTATTTCAGACGCAGCACATCTTCGGCTTCCCAGGTGGCTTCCTCAGTATTTTGATTTCTTCCTAACACCTTGACAATTTTGACGTCATTATTCCTTGTTACGCACCTTGTGGTCTAGGATCTTGATAGGCTTCTCCTCATAAGATATAGTGTCGTCTAGCTCGACATTTTCAGGTTCTATGACATGTGACTCATCAGGTTCATATTTCTGAAGTTGGTATACGTGAAACACATTATGGATCCTTTCTAACTCGTTGGGCGATCCCGGGCGATAATCAACTTTGCCTACTCTTGCCAAAATTTCATATGGTCCTATGAACTTAGGGCTTAGCTTCCCCTTCTTCCCAAATCGCATCACTCCTTTCATTGGGGACACCTTAAGCGATACCTTTTCCCCAACTTCATAATTCTCTTCCCTTCGCTTTTGATCTGGATAAGATTTTTGCTTGTCATGTGCAGCCTTAATCTTTTCCTAAATGACTCGTACCTGATCCAATGTCTCCCGAATCATCTCAGGATCTAAACCCACAGTCTCATTAATGTCGTTACAACACAAAGGACTACGACACTTTCTCCCATACAATGCTTCGAATGGGGTCATTTTAATACTAGCATGATAGATGTTGTTGTATGATAACTCTATCAGGTCCAAATGGTCTTCCAATGATCCCTGTTATTTTGAAGGAATAAGCTCTTAACATGTCTTTCATGGTCCGAATAGTTCTTTCTGTTTGATCGTCTGTAGCTGGGTGAAAGGTTGTACTCATCAATAGCTCACTATGAAATGCTTCCTGGACCTTTTTCTAGAAATTCGAGAGGAATCGCGAATATCTATCTGACACTATACTCGTGGGTACTCCATGCAATCGAATGACATTTCTAACATATGCTTTGGCTAGGGCTTCCATACTCCACATGTCATTCATAGGTATGAACCTCGCGGTCTTTGTTAGTCTGTCTTAGAGGTGATCATGGGCCGGGCCGGGCCGCGGCCAAAAAAATTTGCCCATTGGCCGGGCCGGGCCTAAATTTCGGGCCGAATTTTTGTGTCCAAAGCCCGCTATTTCGGGCTTTGCGGGCTTTTGCGGGCCAAAAAATAGACTAAAAGTCGTTTTTAGCTTGCCCAAAGCCCGCCCAAAAACAAAAAAAAAACGACCGGGCCGGGCCGGCCCGGCCCGCGGGCCGAAAAATTCTGCCCAAAACCCGGCCCAAAAGCGGGCCGGGCCGGGCCAAAATGATCACCTCTAGTCTGTCTACTATTACCCATATGGTATTATTGCCTTCCTGACTCCTATGTAAGGCTACAACGAAGTCCATGAATATCAAATTTCCACTTTCATGTTGGAATATCTAGAGGCTGAATCTTTTCTTGAGGTCTATTGTGTTCACTTTTAACTTTTCTGACACGTTAGACATTTGGAAACAAACTTAGCTACTGCCCTCTTCATCCCAGGCCACCAAAACATCTTTTTGAGATCCTTATATAAGTTATTCCCCCCCTATGTGGACGAAATAATTTATCTTATGACACCAACTCATGATCTTCTGTTTCAACTCTTCACACTTTTGTGGTACACACCACCTTCCCTTATAGTGTATACTCCCATCTTCATGGATTTCAAACTCGTCTCCTTTGCCCTTTTTAAGCTTGGCTTCAACTCGCTCAAGTTTCACATCTCCAAGTTGACTCTCTCTTATTTCATCTAGAAAGTTGGCCTAGATGGTTAGGGCACTCAACAACCTTTCTAATTCCCCTTCATGGACCTTCTCTATTTGGATTTAGAAAATTCCTCACAAAGTTTGTTGGCAACCACCAAGGTATTTAGGCTATGGCTAGATTTACGAATTAACGCATCAGCAACAACATTTGCTTTACCCTCATGAACTATATGTCTAAGTCATAGTCCTTAATGAGATCTAACCACCTACACTACCTCATATTAAGGTCTTTCTGGGTGAAGATGAATTTGAGGCTTTTATGATCGGTGAAGATTCGACAGATCACCCCGTAAAGGTAATGTCTCCAGATTTTCAAGAAAAATACAATTGCGGCCAATTCTAGGTCGCATGTCGGGCAGTTAACTTCATACGGTTTCAATTGTCGACACGCATAAGAACACAACCCAACCCATTCTCTGACGCAATACTATAAACATCATATCCCTCATTCCCGTTAGGCAGGGTTAGGATAGTGCTGAAGTTAATCTCGCTTTGAGCGTTTCAAAGGCTTTCTCATTGTCCTCATCCCAGTTAAACCTATAATCCTTCTTCATTAAGTTGGTCATGGGTTTTGCTATTTTGGAAAAGTCTTTCACAAACCTCCTATAACAAACGGCTAAACTGAAGAAACTTCTGATATCTGTGACATTCTTTGGTGTAGGCCATTCACTCACATCTTTTATCTTTGCAGGATCTACTGACACACCCTCCTTAGAGACGAAATGACCCAAAAATGACACTCTTTTTAACCAAAATTCACACTTTGAAAACTTTTCGTACAGTTGGTTGTCCCTAAGTGCCTGTAAAATAAGCCTCAGATGACCCTCATGTTCCTCCTTACTCCTAGAATAGATCAGTATATTTTCTATGAACACAACGACAAATTCATCGAGGTAGGGTTGAAAAATCCTATTCATGAGGCCATGAAAACATCAATTGCATTATTTAACCCAAAAGGCATGACGATAAACTCATAGTGTCCATATCTAGTCCTGAAGGAAGTCTTAGGTATATCTTGAACAACAATCCTCAATTGATGGTAACCTGACCTTAAGTCTATTATGGACAACATCCCTGCACCCTGAAGTAGGTCAAACCACTCATCTATCCTAGGTAATGGATATTTATTTTTCACAGTGACACTGTTCAACTCGCGATAGTCTATACACAACCTCAAACTACCATCCTTCTTCTTCACAAATAAGACAGGAGCTCCCCATGGTGACATACTAGGTCTAATATACCCCTTCTCGAGTAGTTCTTCCAAATGGTTTTTCAAATCGTTCATTTCTGCTGGAGCCATTCGCTATGGGGCTTTTGAGATAGGTCCAGTCCCAGGTACTAGGTCGACAGTGAAATCTACATCTCTCCTTGCGGGCATACCAGGTATTTCTTCAGGAAAAATATCCCAGAACTCTCTAACTATAAGCACATCCTCAGGTTTCAATGTACCATCCTCAACCCTTCTCAAAGAACACTTGAATAAAGGCCATCCTTTGTCTATATAGCTCTTATGTTGCAAGGCATTGATAACTTTAATCCCAGGTTCTCGAGGTATTCTCCTATATGACACATTTTTTCCCGAAGGATCTCTTAGTTCTACCTTATATGCATCAGATGCTATCTTAGCCCTGTGCTTCCCAAGCAAACCCATCCCCAAAATGACGTTTAGGTTCGATAAATTAAAACTATATTAGATCAGAAGGAAAGAAGCCCTCCCCGATTTATAGCGACACCTTTAGGAATATCTTAAACAATAATAGTCTCCCCAGACGGAATAACTATAGGCATAGAAATTGGCTTGAAATCAACCAATGCTAGAGTTCTAACAATTGTATGGGAATAGAGTTGATAGGAAAAGTACCTGTGAAAACATCGATACGAGCCTCCTCTTCGCTAGCCGCCATAGTATACAGCTTCCCCTTGCCCTTATTATCATGATTATTGGTCACATGGCTCCCATTGAGTGCTTGATTTTTGGTGTTGGTTTTTGGCTTGGAGTAACTAGAATTCCCATTGTGTGTATTTCCACCAGTTACATTCCCATTTCCGTTCCCATTCCGACGCTTGTCCCCGTAATTCCCTTTCTTTTGGCCATTGGGGTTAGCTTTATTCTTCGAGTAACACTCATATGCCCTCCTCCCCAATTTCCCGCATTCACGACACTCCACCTTATTATTACCCTCACAATCTCTCCTAGGATGGTTGTTTGGGCACTTCCTACACCTATACACATGCTCAGGTCTGTGGTTTTTTGTGTTATTGTTGCGGTTATTGTTGTTGGGGTGAGTTTTGTTGTTATTGGGTCCCTTATCGAATTTTCTCTGGGAGTTTTGGTGGTTTTGGTTCCCATGATGTTTCTTTCCGAACCTCTGAACCTCAAGGTTCAGATTCTCCTTCCGTTTCTCATACCCCCTTCATCTCGTTTTCTTATGGTATATAGATGAGCACCTTTGCCAAACACATGGTCTAAAGAGGTGAAGGTATCTCCGCCCAGTCTTTCTTGCACGTCAAGGGTAAGTCCTAGTTCAAAACATGAGGCTTTAGCTTCGCCAGTAAGGGCATTTTCAGGAGCAAATCTCATCTGCTTGATGATTTTGTGGTAGTACTCCTCAACAGACATGCTCCCTTGTTCTAACATCATAAACTCTTGGGTTTTCTGCTTTTTGAGGTATGGGGGTAATACTTGTCCCTTAAGGCCTTCTTGAAAGTTTCCCACTCAAAACAAGGCTGTTTTGGGAGGTTGCCCTTAGCTTGGGTTCACCAGAACGGGCATCTCCCTGTAGACAATAGCTAGCCAAGGGTACAGTCTTGTCATCTGTGCAGGATAGGGTAAAGAGAAACTTATCGAACTCCACAACCCAATTATCCAATTCTTCGGGTTTCCGTTTCCCATCCAGTATTGGTGCGTTCCCACGGGCAACCTTTTCAGACTAGTCTCCATCACGATTATGACCATGGGCTAGGTCCCGTATCGATTGCTCGACATTTAGAGGGGTCTCAGATGTGCCTCCCAACCGAACCATTCTGCGCGGAAAATAACATAATAGTTATCTCAGTGACACACGCATAATCTTTTACTCACTTAACCATTACACTTTGCACATATAACAAGTTTTCATTGTGAACAAATATTAAGTCTCTATTGACTTGCAATACAAACATCTCAAATAAGACGTGACAACCAATAATAAGGAATAAAATAAATGTATTAATATTGAAAATGGAAATTTATTATTTTAAAGAAACACTATATATATATAGATGAATAAATAATGCTGCTTACTACTTGGCATGCAAGCCTAATTAAAACTGAAATAAATAAATACAAGAAAAATAAAATGATATTCTAATCCTCAATATATGCTAAGAGGAAAATAGGGACTATAACGGTGAGGTTTAACATTTGACTCAGGATTCTAGATTCCTTCCTCCATGTCAGCTTCATCCTTAAGAGGCTTGTCGTCTTCAATAGATTCCTCTTCCTCCAGGGGTTCTTCCTCTTCTTCCATAGGCTCCTCGTCTTCTTCTATGGGCTCTTCCTCCTCTTCAGGCTCTTCCTCAATCGGATCCCCTTCAGTAGGCTCATTTCCATTACAGTCCCCATCTAATATAGGTGCAACTTAATTTTCTTTAATTACTGGGATATAGGTCCTATTATTCCCTTCATCATCGGAAATGTAGGTGACAGTTCTAAGGTCTAAAGCTACGTGGTAGTCTCGGGTATAAACTCGTCCTCAAACGCTTAATATCCTTCCCTTTTTATAGCTCTAGGTGGCGTTTCCCATCTACAGTCCTAGCTCCCGAGCTTTCCCCCACGTGGTATGTTCTTCAAACAGAAGGTGATGAGGTAGAAGGGTCTAAACCTCTTTTCTCACGGATTCTCCACTCATTTTCGCAATACTTGAGGTCAGTAATGAAGTGCTCTACGATAGGAAGGTACTGGTTCCAATAGGTATGTTTCTACCTGTTAAAACTTCCCTCTTCGGACCACAGATCTCCATACCTAAGATGTACAAAATGATAGGGTTCTATGTTCGGAACGAAGTGAAGCATAAAATGTATCCTCTCAAGCTCAGACTTTAACGTCGGCTCTCCCTGCATGATCCTATAATCCATAACAGCTTTCATTTTATAGGTCCAGACGTCCCAATCCTCTGCTATTCGGTGTTTCATCATATTTTCCTTAGGACCTATGTCGTAAACCATCTGCGAAATTAAAGAAATAAAATAGTCTACGTTTTTGTATATCAAAGGTTTTAAAAACTTATATTATATATATACATATTTAAGGGGTAAACCAATCATTTTAAACTTTGGAACTCCTTATGCACGTTAAAAATAATTTCAATCAATTAAATAATTTCTTCCTAAAATAAGATTTTAGTTCAACACCATTTTTGAAATATCTTTTATACCAATTCAAAGTTAACCTAGTCCTCTTAACCAATATACCTATCCTTGTACATCCTCCTAATCTATTCATATTTGAAGATTTCAAGAATCTTTCACAAATTCAAGTGATCAATCAAACAACACATGCGAATACAAGGCACGAAAAGAAACCGCAAATGAAATCATTCATATGATATAATACACGTAAGATTAATCTATATGCTCCTATCTCATACTACCCATGTTAAAAATCCTTTCTTTGGAAATAGGAACTCCTGACTCTAACAACCAGTTTTGTAACAACCCCAAAATTCATGCACGTCTAAACTACGTCGCATCGACTTTGGCAGAGTTACTGCCGCGGTGAAACGTATTGAAATAAAACATTTAACTTAAATCATTATTATGAAAACTAAACTGCTGCGGAAATAAAGATATAAACTACAACTCGAGAATTATAAACGACTCCTTTTATTTAAACCACAATTATATAAATCATAGTAGTTCTATAATGTTTAATCAAATTGTTTCAAAGTTCAAGGACTATAAAATATCCCCCATATGCTCAATCTCATGCACCAAAACCAACACACCTAGTTTGCTCCCCATTGTAGCATCAATGGTTCATCACAGGTCAACAAACAACACAATAACACACAATCAGCTATGCTAAGTACATAGTAAAACATTGAGATGACATACTAAGCATAAACAAAACATTAAGAATCGTTCCTAGACATGATACTACAATAGCATTACATGTTACTTTTTATTTAGTTGGCAACGAACGAGCATCGTCATCTAAATAGAATCATACAAGCTACTTAATCCTTAATAGATCAAAGAATACAAATCCAATACTTTTCTATTGGATGAAATGCAAAAACGGTTTCGTTCCGTCCCACATCCATCACCTTAGTATGCATACCCCCAAGATCGTACAAAACCTTCCGCCTACTTGAGTTATCAAAATTCATAAGGACACTACTGTCGTCATAGTAGGTCTGGGTAGGAGTGTAGAACAAGTCCCACACTCCCCCAATTGTTCATCACTTGTAGGGAATCCAACTCCAAGTTTATTGCCAAAATCCTTTCTTAGTATTATTTATTCATACCACATTAAGCATGCAATCATTTAATGTTCTTCCCTAGATACAATACTCAATACTTTACTTCTTGTAACACCATTGTTACACCATAGATCAAAGAATACAAATCCAATAATTTCATGCTTATGATACGACAAAATTACGCATTTAAATAACAACGCTGCATGCTACCAAATAATCTAAGCAATCACAATAATATAATCTTTCCCTATTATGATTCTAGGTTCCAATTGAAAAATTCATAACCTAACATGATACTAGTATTTGCAACTGAACTGGTACGCGTACACCTTGTAACGAAGAATCTTCGCTGACTAATTAAACGCCCCGCTTATGAAACTGGGACCTAATCCAATAAGAAAATACTTCAGTGCTACGTCCTTGATATTATTAACATATAACACTTGACTAACTATATAAAACTTAGTATTTCGGAGTATAAAAGTAACTAATCTTGTTGTTCATTAGTCTTCTTTTCTTTGATAGCTCTATTGATCTTAACGTCTTTCAAAAACCAATAACAATGTGCAAAGCTGATTTTATTTAGCTTAATAACATAGTACCTTTACCAACTCAACTTAAATCCTTATATCCAATACTTCCAACAATCAGATTTGAATCACAAGGTTATTATAACATTACAATTATAACTAATAATCTGATTTCTTTTACTAACTTTATACCGTACTTATACTTACAAACCTTAATCAGATTTACAACTTAAATCCACTTACAAACTAAATTAGTTTATAACTTACTCAAATTACAACTTAATATTATAAACATCAAATTATACAATGATAAGTAACAAAAGAGAAATTATATTATATACATATTAATTTATATAAAAAAGGAAAAGAAAAAAGAAGGTAACCACCAGAACCATCGGCGGGCGACGACAAGGCGACGCCGACTGTGCGACGCTCGCGCAACACTCCGACTCCAGCCACGTCTCGCACGCAGCCCTACGTGTGTTCGAACGACTCTCGCGCGCAACCCTACGTATGTTCGAACCACTGGTGACTTCGCATAACTCGTCACACCACTCGCAAACCGAACGTTCACTACGAACTCTGAACACCGCTCGCACAAACCCGACCTCGTCGAAGCCTTGCACAAGTCCTTCAAACACCTCTCGCATAATTCGCTCACTCGCACACCCTTGATTAACACGCTCGACGCTCACGCACGACTTCATGATCTACTTTCACAACCCTCGTCGCACACACACTCTGACCTCACCTTTGAAGAGGACGAGGTTCAGAGTAAATAAAATGGTGAGGGAGAAGGGGAGAGCGAATTTGAGAGAAAAATGGCTGAGAGGGAGAGACAGGGAGAGAAAAGCGGCTGAGACAGATATATAGGGTTTTGTGATTTTTTTTTTATTGTTTTCTTCTTGTTTTTCTTCTTTCCTATTTATAGGGTGGCCTTCCTAAGTCTAATATTAGGTATACTAAATAGGTTGCTTAATTACGTTATATTTGTGAGCATACTCAAACTGTATTATTTTTTTATAAATAATACTAAAATAATTTTCCATTATATTCTTTATATTTTCATATTTATAACGAATACACTCCAAAAATACGGAGTATTACACAGATCCTCAAGGGGCTTTAGGTATCGTGTCGAGACGCGTGCCCCCCCCCCCATCAGTGCGTAATAGGCCACAGACAGCCAACCACATCAGATTACGTACCTTCTGCTCCTTAGTAGTTACCGGAAGGGTAAGTCCCTCTAGCCACCATTGACCGAGGATGTAACAACCTTGAATTTCCAATACTTCTAAAATCAACTTAATATAAATAACCTCGAAAATCCAAAGGTGCTACGCCGCGATAATTATTAATAATAACCGCAAGGCTAATGGTTCTAACTAAAACAATCACCAATAAGTTTTAACTAATTGTTACAGACTAACTAAATAGACTGTAAAATAATTATTACAACTCAGAACATAAATCTTATACTCAAGTAAATAATAGCGGAAGTCTTTTTAAAGTCCTATTAAATAAAAAGGGATCCAACACATTCTTTAACCCAACTGGAGCTAACTATCTTCAAGTCCCTACACATTAAACACTGTAATAACAGCCAAAGGCTGAGCAAGATTTAATACTGTAATCAAAGAAAACCATTCAATGTGCATGGAAGATATATAGGAATATCTTACAAATTCATTTAAAAGTTGTTCAAATTATATATATAAAATATATTAACTTTCTAAAAACCTCAAATCCAATCTTTCTTTCTTTCTGAACTATTCTGTAAAACTTTCAAATATAACCTTTCGTAATCTCTGAGTGGGAAGTAATAAAAATCCAATGAGCTAGCTAGGCTCACTCGACAAGGTAAACACCAAAGTCCCTAGTATGCATATCCCTAACTTGATAACGTATCAAGAAGGAAGACAAATGGCAAGAGTATTGATCAACATACCCTCAACTACTAAAATATATTGTTGAGACACTGTCAACTCAACATACTTCCAAACTCGGAGAATACCGCTTACCGGCAACCCCACGATAAAACTCTATAAACCCTCGTAAGGGTGAGGAACTTCCTCCTTACAAAATCTCAACTTGGTAATATTGAGGAGCTTCCTCCTTTTAATATTAATCTCATGAATAATCTCATAAACTCTTTCAATATAATTAGCGAGAACCATTTAAATCTCAACGTATAAACGTCATGAAACAATCTCATTGTTAAAATAAATTTCCAAACAATGTAAAAAAATTTCTGAACTTATCTCTACAAGCACAGTAAGAAATCGTACCTTATCAGCAATAAAGTCAAACAAACTCAACCTCAAGTCAGAAGGATTCTTCTATAAATCAGGAATCTACAATATAATAACATATGTAATTAGGACTTACTAGTTATCCTAACTCTAAAATAATACCGCATTTATAGTCATATCGTATAGGAAAGTGGCAACATTTGTGGGTGAAGAAAAATCTAAACACGTACTATATATATGATAGTACGTACATGTGTAGTATACTAATATATAACTAATTGGTACTTAAGACCAAAGAATAATATGTCAGTATTAGAACTTCATAAAACACTAATTTAGATGATCACTATTCACTACCCTGTACTTAATGATAAAAAGAATTGCTCTTGGCATGCAAATTCTCATAAAATAGTAACAATAGCTAAACATGGTTCACAATCAACTATCAAACCACACTACTATATTAAAATTCACAAGCATCAATGGCTAACAATAGTGCTGCCAGTTGCTAGTACTAAACACAATTAGTAACTAATCATCGACATATATAAATAGAGTGCACATGCAACTATGCCAATCATAACAAGCTAATACTACTCTAATCCCTCTAATCCATGTATAACATACGTAATATGGAGCAAATATACATAATGGATAGAAATAAGAAACAGTAGCAGAAGTGCGTAGGTATAATAATTAATATCTATTAAACATGAAGCAATTATACAAACTTGGTATTCATAAACAAATTCCCCCAATTTAATTTATTCAAGAACCCTAATTTAACAAAATGCCAAATTCAGATAATCAACCAAATACGAAATTAAAACTTAATATTATGACTTACTTGATTAGGGAAAGTAATGAGATGAGATTATCAGAAGAACCCCAAAAACGGCTCTTTGATTTGATTCCGACCGGAAAACCGCAAGTCCAAAAACCCAAAATTTCAGTCTTTGAAATACTCACAACATCAAATATTACAAAAGGTAGGTGAAGGAAGATTGTTTGTGAGAAAAGTGGAACAAAATTTATGAAATTTAGGGTATTGAATCAATGAAATAGGAGAAGATAATAAAGAGGATGAATGGGTTTCGGGCGTCGATGGAAGGAATTTTGTTTTGTTCTTTTGGGCTGGGAATTTCCCGTAGAGGCTTTGTTCCTTTTTTTTTTCCCTTTTTCCTTTTTTTTGGTTTTAAACTCCTTTTTCCCTTTTTTTTCTCTCTTTTCTATTTGTTTTCCTTTTACCCTCTAAGCCTAGAGGTGTATACTTATATGATAACCCTTTTTAGAAATATAAAACTTAGTTGAACACTCTTGAACTAAAGTCAAAGTGAGAAAAATTAATATTTTCATAAAAGAATAATTTAATTTACTTTCATAAAATATTTAATATATAAATAACAAGCACATAAATAGGTATAAAAATGTGGGGTGTTACAATCTACCCCCCCCCCCCCTAAAATAAGTTTCGCTCAGAAACTTAGAATAACACTCAAAAACCAAACTTAAACCAAACTTATTCTCTTTTTGCAAAACAACTCATTGACTATGTACTTTAGTCAACTACTATCACTTGATGTATAAAATCTTAACTAGCACTTCATATATTCATAGATAAACTCAAATGAACATAACAACACTTACTAATATAGAAACCATCAATAAGAACATGCAAGAATTAGTATGAATTCTACCCCCCTTAAAAAGGGAGTTACGTCCTCGTAACTGAAAATTTACCTGGGAAAAGAGATGGGGATATTTAAGACGCATCGCATCCTCAGCTTCCCAAATAGACTCATCCGAGTTGTGGTTTGACCACATCACCTTCACGATTTTTGTTTCACCTTTGCGAGTCTTTCGACCTTTGTGATCTAGAATCTGAACTGGAAACTCCTCATAAGTCATGTTATCATATAACTGGAGAGACTCTGGCTGTAGCACATGCGCAGGTTCACTAATGTATCGCCGCAACTGAGAAACCCGGAACACGTTATGCGGATGATCAACGCCTGGCGGCAACGCCAGTCTATAAGCCACCTCTCCTATTCTTTTTAGAATCTCGTACGGGCCAATGAACTTAGGGCTCAACTTGCCCTTCTTCCCAAATCTCATAACTCCTTTCATAGGAGAGACTCTAAGCAACACCTTCTCTCCCACCTGAAACTCCTCATGGCGGCGATGCTTATCACCATAGCTCTCTTGTCTATCTTGCGCTGCCACCATTTTCTGCTGGATGAGCTTTACCTGCTCAACAGTCTCATGAATCATCTCTGGACCAATCACAACTGACTCGCCAATATCACTCCAACACAAAGGAGTATGATAAAACCTACCATACAAAGCTTCAAATGGTGTCATCTGAATGGTTGAATGATAGTTGTTATTATATGAGAACTCAACCAAATCAAGCTTATCCTCCCAAGATCCCTGAAACTCTAAGGCACAAGCTCTCAACATATCTTCCAGTGTTTGAATAGTGCGCTCCGTCTGACCATCTGTAGTAGGATGAATAGCTGTACTCATCTTCAAGTTAGTCCCTAAAGCTTCCTGAAGCTTCTGCCAACAATTAAACAAGAATCTGCTATCTTGATCTGAAACAATATCACTCGGAACACCATGAAGTCTAATCACGTGCTCTCTATAATCAGTAGCCAATCGTTCATGCTTCCAACTAAAACAATCACCAATAAGTTTTAACAAATTGTTACAGACTAACTAAATAGACTATAAAATAATTATTACAACTCAGAACATAAATCTTATACTCAAGTAAATAACAGCAGAAGTATTTTTAAAGTCCTATTAAATAAAAAGGGATCCAACACACTCTTTAACCCAACTGGAGCTAACTATCTTCAAGTCCCTGCACATTAAACACTGTAATAACAGCCAAAGGCTGAGCAAGATATAATACTGTAATCAAAGAAAACCATTCAATGTGCAAGGAAGATATATAGGAATATCTTACAAATTCATTTAAAAGTTGTTCAAATTATATATATAAAATATATTAACTTTCTAGAAACCTCAAATCCAATCTTTCTTTCTTTCTGAACTATTCTGTAAAACTTTCAAATGGCAAGACAAGGTAAACATCAAAGTCCCTAGTATGCATACCCCTAACTTGATAACGTACCAAGAAGGAAGACAAATGGCAAGAGTATTGATCAACATACCCCCAACTACTAAAATATATTGTTGAGACACTGTTAACTCAACATACTTCCAAACTCGGAGAATACCACTTACCGGCAACCCCATAATAAAACTATATAAACCGTCGTAAGGGTGAGGAACTTCCTCCTTTCAAAATCTCAACTTGGTAGTATTGAGGAACTTCCTCCTTTTAATATAAATCTCATGAATAATCTCATTAACTGTTTCAATATAATTATCGAGAACTATTTAAATCTCAACATATAAACGTCATAAAACAATCTCATTGTTAAAATAAATTTCCAAACAATGTAAAACAATTTCTGAACTTATCTCTAAAAGCACAGTAAGAAATCTTACCTTATCATCAATAAAGTCAAACAAACTCAACCTCAAGTCAGAAGGATTTTTCTATAAATCTGGAATCTTAATTAGAGGATGTGAAAACTTACAGAACTCGTTTAGGTGACTTTCATTCATACAACAATGGAGCTTGGTGACCTTGGTATTATAACAATGGAAGATGATGAAGAGGAAAGAGTACTTTTTTGGGGTTCAATACTTTGAGGAGGGGTCACATGTGGAAGTAGAAAGAGAGGGAGACCAAATGGCAAACTAATTAAGTGGCAGACATTTCCTAAATATATTAAAATATCAAAGATTTCCCGGCTTAAATGGAATCTGACTTTCGTGCACCCACCTTATGAAGTTTGTGTTATGCACCGCACCTCGTTTAGGTCGTGATGTTTTATGCACCAAGCTAATAGTTGGTGTTTTTCACGCCAATTTACCCTTTGTTTCAATTCACATTTGTTAGCCCTATCAACTACTCATCCAGAGTTATAGCAATAAATTGGTTTCTTGGGATCTATAATTTTCTTTGATGATCTAGTGGGTGTTTTAAAGGTCTTTTTATAGTATGGGTCGTTGTTAATTATTGTCTTTTGGTCGAAAAAAATTTCTATATCTCTTTTCATTAAAGATAGAGGCAGTAGAGCTTCCTAATTCTCTACATCTTTCTCTTTTTTTAAAAGAATATTTAGTTTCAATTGCTAATTCTTGGAATAAAGCAATTGTTTCTTTTTTAATTAAAAAGGAAAATATGTGTCCATAAGTCATACTATCATATGGAATTTTATCTTGACTTGCACTTTTTCGTAGCTTTATGAATATTCTTTGAGAAAATAGAGATGGGAGACCAGATATAAATCTTTCTTACCAAAAGGATTGATTGCAATCACCTCGTCTAAAAATATTACTAAGGAATACATCTTTATACTAGCGATAATCATCAAGTCTAGGACATCTAAGATTAGTAAGAACTATTGGTTTGTTGACATTTCTTATTTAGGATTTCTAATAAAATGCATAACAATCATATTAATAATAATTGAGCTTCCATCTAAGGCTTGTTTATTTTCTACTTTGATGTGATTAGGTATTTGAACTTGTGTTCCTATGTTACTACTATTATCCCACCAATTTCTTAATTGACTGGTAAAACCAGTTATGAGAAAATATATAATAGTATGTTCATGACAATTCCTTGATCTATAAGTAGTAATAGTCATCGTCATTTTAGATAGGACATTTAATATTTCATATTCTGATTTTCCATCAATATTCCATTTGTAAACTGCAGTTTCATCATATTGTGAGTCTATGAATTTATGTCGCTCTTCATATTGAATATGTGGTGGAGTAGGTCTAGTAAAATAATTTCTACAAGAGACATTTTTCCAAGAACTATTGTTTATTTTATTAATTTCATTTTCTTCATCATCAAAATTGATAATTTTATTTGAACTGTATATGTCTAAAACATTAATATTATTAGTTGATTTAGAAGTACCTAGGCTAGATAATTTTTCTTCAATCTTACTAATTAAAGGAGTTATTTTTCAGGTAAACTAAGATATTTTTGATGATATATACGAATACTTGAAGTATTAATATGTGGGTTAGCTATATTAAAGGGAAATTTTCGTTCTTTTTTATTTATAGATAATGTTCCTAATTTCGATGTAATATCTTCAATTTCAAGGGATTTTTTGGACTCTAGTTGTGTAGATAACATTTCTATCTGTTTTGAAATAGCGATGATAAGCTGGTTTGAATAGTTATTTTGGTGAATTTTTTTTTAATGTCACCTATATTAACAAAGGAGGAGTTATCATCCTCTCAACCTTTTTATAAAGGGGCCATAACAAAATATCCTTCATTATTATTAACTTGAATTTCAGTTAAGGGAGGATGAATAGATTGAACTATATTTTTCAACTTTTAAAGTCCAACTTTGAATTAAACTACTTGTCATATTTATTTGATTTTTGTTGAAACAATATAATATATTATTTTTAATGATGTATGTGGAGAACCATGTGAAAAAAGGAATGTTAATTTATAATTTTTTTTATATCAGAAAACTATTCTAGTCTTACATGATTTCTAGCAATTTGATCAAAAATCCAAAGAACTAGTCCTTTTTATCATTATTTTCTTTTGAATAAAAATCGTTATGTATATATTCTAAATCTATTTGAATTTTTTTTTTAATAACATCAATAGAAGAAGAGGTAGGTGGTTTCATGGCTGAAGAACTAGGTGAATTTGAATTAGTAGAAGATTGATTTCTTACTGGTTCAAATATTTGGTTTTTATAGCAGAATTTGGATGATTCCTCAAAATGTAATTTTTCATAAGTAGACGTTTGAGGATTATCAGAAGATTTTTCTTCGTATGAAGGTCGACTACTTTCATAAGAAGTTGATGGTCTTTCAAAATTAGTACCTAACTTTATTATTACTTGACCATTAGTTCTTCTATATAATTTGATTAATTTTCTTTAGGCAATATTTCTAAGAGGAGGATTATAATGAAATAAAAATTATTTAGGAATAATGATTTCATTCCATTTTAATTTTTTAGGAGTTAATGTAGGTGCACTTTCAGGTTTGACTTTTAATAATATAGTTTCATCTAAAGTGGGATGAAGTAAACATTTTGGATTTAGTTGAGAACATAATAGTCTAAAATATACACAGTGAATTAATTCGAAATATTTAACATATTCCCTAAATTGTACTGTTGATTTATTTGAAGGTGGAAATCTAGAACTAAAGTGTCTAGTATCCATGGATCGGTTAAATCTACTGTAAAGTTTGGACAACAATTAAAGTAAATTGGACCATTGCAAATATTTATTTGAATCATAGCTAAAAGAGAATCTTTGTAGCCAGGTAAGCGGTTATCTCTTCAAGTCATATATATTGGATGATCTAGACCTTCTCTAGACAGAGGCTTTAAAGATATTTAAATCATACCAAAATAAATATATCTATATTTAAATATTTATCTATAGATGTCTTATTAAGTAATTTAATACTCTGAAATTCCTTTTAAACTTGTAGTTTCCTCATGGTGCTTAATAGAAAAATCGGTTTTAAAGTCAAGTTTTCCTATTCGATAAATTGTGTGTATATGTTTTTTAGGTATAATCCAGTTTTGAAAATTAAATGGAAAAGATATTTCCTTACTATGTACTATGTTTGAGCTATCACTATCATGTGAAAATAACTTTCTACAAAAAGTATCCAAGATCATATAAATAAAATTTAGTGCATAAAGCAGTTAGTACATGCATAAAAATGGGAACAACGCAACCACCCTTATCGGAACCACCTTTTCTCCTCTTAGCGGTTGACCAACGGATTTAACAAGGACTAACCAACGTCTGACCAACACTTAGTGGAGCTTTTTAATTACTAAACCCACGAAATTATATACTATATGATGTAGGTAACTTTTAGTGAAAAGTAGTAACACTAAATAGTTAAACTAAATTTAATATGTATAAAGATAATATATTTCGTTTAAATAAACAAAACTTAAATTATCTTAATAAAATAGTAGCATGAATCATGAATTGCAAGTACTAACAAGTTATACGTAGCATATGAATGCATAAGTACATCAAAGTAGCTAAAAAACGCAAACACTAGAAGACAAAATAAGAACTCATTTGTATTTTTAACACTATTAGTAGTACTAGGATGAGTATTTCAATTGTTTTAGACTTAATATTGGCATAACCTACCCCCGACGGTTTTTTGGTCGGATAACCGGATTGACCCCAAGACTAGACGAATTTAGGATCGTCTCAACTGTGTTTTAGAATAATTATATAGCGAAAGGGGACTGAGAGGTTGGAGCCATAAGAGCAAAGCTTGATTCATCATAATGGGATGGGGTTATGGCTGATTTAAGGGTTTGGTAATTTAGTTAACTAAGGGTAAATAATGTATGTGGTTATACAAAAAAATACATTTGGAGCTTGCTGGTAACTATTTTGATATTTTCCAAAAAGGTTCCAAGTAAAAAAATTAAGGAAGTAACACATTAAGCTCTTTTATTTATTTATTATGTTTATCAAATTTTATAATTTGATTAAATTAAATATGTCAAGAAAATATCAATGTTTAAAGTAGCATGCTGAAAACTATGTATACTAATATATTTAAAATTGCTTATTTGGTTTTACCCTTTGTCAAAAAAAAAAAAAAAATATTAAAAATTGTTTTTACGAATATATGTATGCTAGATGACACTCTCCATCAGAGTTCTGTAATGTAAATGCTCTATTTCCTTGTCAACCTTTCAATTAAGAAACTAATTTTGTGTAGTGAAAAGAGGTATTAATCACGTGATCTTTGAAATGAAAAGTGACAAGTCAACGATAAATGATGTATAACACAATTGTTTAGCATTTAAAAATAATATAGCATAAGGTCTTATAATTATCTCTCATCAAAAGACTTATGCAAGTAGTTAGATCTTTAACACTTTTTTGGTAATACAAAGAGACTAATATGGTAAACATATTCTCTTAATACAATTCCTTGCATAAAGTTAAGCTATTGCTAGCCTTAAAATTTTAATGATTTTGTTTTTAAATATTATTCAATCACGTACATATCACGTCATGGGTTAAAAAATTATGAAAAGTACACACTCACTAGCTAAAAGACTAAAGCCTCTTATAATTTTTAAAATTTTGATTATTTAACGTCATGAGAACCTACACATTTCCATTGTATTTCAATTTTTAACACGTAGATAGCACGAGTTTGAAGGTAGTTACATTATTAAGTGATGAGAGATTTGCGATAAATTATTATAGTATTATTACGAGGCATATCTGTTAAAATTCACCAACCCTGTCTCTCTCCTAGCTTCTAGATGGGGCTTAATCAAAATAAAACAACTCTAGCTCACACTCATTTTTGTTCCTCTTGATTTACAGTGAAGTAAATTGTAAAAATGAGTGAGCTCCATATTAAATGCAAAGGTAAAGGCTACACCATGCTAGTTATAGGCATAGCTCTCAAAAGTTGAAAAGTTTGCTCCATGCTACATCATATTGAGTAGTATAAATAGGTATTGCATTTTGTTGGTAAGGTATGCCTTAGGAGTTTTAGAGTGCGTCAAGAAAAGCTCTTGTGAGCAAATATTTGTGTGTGAGAAATGAGTGGAATGTTTGTAAGTTTGTAAAACCAAAATTCCAAGTGTTATATTATGTTTTAGTTTATGAGTGGTCAAGAGCATTAGTCTTCCATATACAAAAATTTTGTTTAATCTTTCCACATTATTACCCGAAAATATCTTAGAATTGGTATCAAGAGCCATTTGTTCCGTTAAATTTTCTGGGAATATTTTTTTGGCAAATATCGGTCGGGGATCGATATTATCACAACGGTATAGTCAAAAATATTTTTGGCTATCTTAACGGTCGGGGACCGTATTGCGAGGTTATTTTCCATTAGTGCACAGTCCGGGACTATGAAGCTTGTTAATCGGGGACCAAGATTACTTGTGTATTGTCTGGCATCACCAAGTCACAAATGGCGGATATTGCTAGTTCATCTAGTAATTGAGAAACTCAACAATGGAAATTACAGTGCGTGGAGTACACGTTTGCAATTCTATTTGTTGGGACAAGATCTTTGGGCTATAGTCGGTGGTAGTGAAGTTACAATATCAACCGATCTAGAAGAGTTAAAGAAGTGGAATATTAGGGCCGGGAGAGGCATGTATGTGCTAGCAGCAACCATCAAGGACGAGTTATTATACCGCATCAAGGATGCGAAGACACCCAAGGAGGCGTGGGTCACCATTGCAGCTTTGTTCTCTAAGAAGAACGATGCTCAACTTCAGCTTCTCGAGAATGAGTTGTTGTTGATCCAGCAGAACAACATGACGGTGAACCAGTCTTTCACCAAAGTTAAAACTTTGTGTGAGCAAATCATAAAGTTAGATCCTGAGAATCCCATCACAAAGACGAGGATGCGCTGGATTATTGTCCGAGGCTTAAAGCCTGGATATAGTAGTCTTGTCACGACAATTTGAGTTTGGGCTACAAAACCATTTCTAATTGAGTTTGAGAATATGTTAGCCCACCAGGAGGCTCTAGAAAATCAAATGTCTGGAGTTTCCCTAAAGGATGAAGAGAAAGCTCTTTTTGGCAATAAGAAGTCAAATAGAGGAGGTGATAAGACATGCGAGTTAAGTAATCAACCTGGCAAGTCAAACAGACAGTCAGGGGATTCAAAAAAGGACAACGCAGAGGAGGCTTCCATCGAGTGGGAGCTTGACAAGATCGACAACAGGATGAGAAGGAACGAAAAAATCAAACACGGCAAGATGTCGTGTGTTATAACTGCAAGAAGAAAGGACACTATGCTCGAGACTCTTGGTCCAAACCAGCAGAAAGGAATGCTGCAACTTCGATGGAGCATGAAAGTCGAAGTGAAGTCGAGTGGGATGCACAAGCATCCTATGTAGTTGAAGAGAAACAGATCTTCGACATGGAGGTGTCATCCTGCAACACGGAGCCAGAGGAAGTTGCACTTGTCGTAGTCAATGATAAGATGATCAGTTACAAAGATGATTGGATAATCGATTCTGGTTGCTCCAATCACATGACTGGAGACAAAGAGAAATTTATGAGCATGTCCGAGTATAAGCGTGGTCGAGTTGTGATAATAGCAAACAACTCAGAATTGCCAATAACCCATATTGGCAAGGCAGTGGTGATTCCACGATTCAACAACAAGCAAGTTCAGCTAGAAAATGGCTACCATGTTCCTGGTATGACAAAGAATCTGTTTTCAGTTTCACAACTCACAGTATCCGGAAACCATGTTGTTTTCGGTCCTCGTGACATTAAGGTGTACAAGACGATGGAAGGAAAATTCTTCTCCTTTTTTAGAGGACAACGTCTTGAATCAGTCGATGTGATGTCTGCTCAAACGGCATATGTAGACAAGGCGAGGAAAAATGAGACAATTAATTTATGGCATGCACGCTTGGGTCACATGAGCTACAACAAGCTCAAGGTGATAATGAAGAAGTCTATGCTCAAAGGTCTTCCTCAACTAGATGTCAAGGAGGATATAGTTTGCGCTGGATGTCAATTTGATAAAGCACATCAACTTCCATAACAAGATTCGAAGTTCAAACCGAAGGAACCTTTGGAGTTGGTTCACTCAGACGTGTTTGGTCCAATAAAGCAACATTCAGTGAGTGGTTTACACTACATGATCACTTTCATTGACGATTTTGCAAGATATTTTTGGGTTGATTTCATGAAAGAAAAATCCGAAGCATTTGGCAAGTTCAAACTGCTTAAGGAAACAGTTGAAAAAGAAGTTGGCGGCAAAATTCGATGTCTACGTACAAACAACGGAGGAGAGTATACATCCAGATAATCCTCCCAATGCTTGCAAGATTATTACAAGGTCCAACGCCAGCTCACTTGTCCAAATACTCCACAACAAAATGGAGTAGCTGAAAGAAAGAATCAACATCTTGCAGAGACATGCAGAAGCAGGTTATATGCCAAGAACGTGCCACTACGTTTTTGGGTGGAGTGTATGACAATAGCGACACATGTGACAAATTAATTACCTTAGGCGAGACTAGATTTTGTCTCACCATTTGAGAAGCTAAGAAAGATGAAGGCAGCAGTGAGCCATTTCTGAGTTTTCGGATGTGAATGCTACGTCTTTGTTCCTGAGCATATGCGTAGCAAGTTTGATAAGAAGGCTATTCGTTGTATCTTTGTGGGATACGATGAATCAGAGGAAAGGTTGGAGGTGTTGCGATTCAACAACAGATAAACGTCACGTGTCATGAAATTGGTGTTTGATGAAGCATCATCTTGGTGGTCACCACAAGCTGTATTATTGCCAGACTCGAAGGAGATTGAGGAAAAGCTTCAAGATAAGATGGACGAGAAAGACGAAGGTCAGTCTTGTCAATATGGTGGTACTCTTGAGATTGAGATCTGTAATAGCCCTGTTTTTAAGAACCTTTATTTAAAAGCTAAAGTGGATAATACCATCATTCTTAATGGTTAAGAAAGCTTGTGGATAAGCATACATTTCTTAATGGTTAAGAAAGCTTGTGGATAAGCATCACTTCTTAATGGTTAAGAAAGCTTGTGGATAAGCATCATCATTCTTAATGGTTAAGAAAGCTTGTGGATAAGTACTATCTTCTTAATGGTTAAGAAAGGTCAAAGAGGATAAGAACCATCATTCTTATTAGCTAAGAAGGCTTTGGAAACCAATAGATAAGTTAGAAAGTCCTTGAGAGCCTTAAACATTAAGATTATGAAAATCGTTTGGAGATTGTTTTATCGGGTAGCGATGAACTTCTAGTTAAAGAGCCTTTTGGGGTTGAATCCGAGCTCAGAACCTAACCAAACTTGATATATGACATGCTTGGGATGTCTTAAGGTTAAAATGGTCATTTATCCCAAGAATTACGTGGCTCAATAGGTAAATTGCTTACATAGTAAAACCTGGCCAGCTGAAATTACAGCTCAGACCTATGCTCAAAGAAAGCTGCTTAGCAGCTACTTAAGTGTCGATCTCTCAAAGACCTTTTTATGCATGAAAGCCAACACCTTAGGCTAACACCTCAAGCAAGAATCACCCAAAAACTCCAAGAAACCGACCTTGCCCAGAAGAGGTTTCCCTCCCCTGGGGTACCGCCAGAACAGACTATAAAAGCCTGTTCTGGTTTTCGTCTCTTTCTCTTATTTCTTCCTCTTGGACACCCACTTTTTTTACATAGAACTCTTCTAGACATCCATACAAAGTATTCAAGCTTTAGTTCCAATCTTTAGACCTTAAACTCATATAGAAAACCTTGCTGAAAGATCACATAAGTTGCTGTAAGTTCAACAGTTTACACCTCTTGTATTTAAGCTTGTTTTTCATATCTATAAGCTTGTTGAAACTAATCTTTAGCATTTTATACATTCAGGGGAAGCTGTAGGAGTAGTTAACCAAGTGGATTAAGGAATTTCGTGGCTTTAAGCATCCTTATTAAGGTACACACTTAGTTTGGTTTTACCCTAGAGATTTCCATACCTATAGTTAGGTGATTGTTTCTTTCTAGTGTAAAGCATGTCTATGAAATGAATTTACTTATGATGTGTATTTTATTATGTGTATATTGAGTATTACATGGAGTATAACATGCTAAGGTTCATTAGAGATGTTTCATTTGACCTAAACAACACTTATACACTAAGTAATTACGATTATGCTTCTTAATGGAATATGTTTAGTACATGGACTTGTGGAATTGTGATGATTGAGGTGGAGTTGTTATGTTATTGTTTGTGGAGTTGTTGTGGTGGTTGTGGTGAAGTTGTTGTGGAGTTGCTATTGTTGTTGTTGCTCTGTTGTAGTAGTGTTGTTGGGTTATTGTTGTTCTGTCATTGTGGTTGTGGTGGAGTTGCTAAAAGTTTTTGCTTATTGTTGTTGTTGCGCCGTTGTTATGGTTGTTGTTGTAGTTGTGGTGGCTATTGTGGAGTAGTTGTGATGGTTGTGGTAGATTATTATGTTGTTGTTCTGTTGTTGTGGTGATGTGTGTGTGTGTGTGGTTATAGTTAAAATAGTTTACTAGTTTGGAAGATGAATTAGTTTGGATATGATTAAAAAGGTTACGATGATGTGTCCAGAGCTAGTATCATGTGGTTTATAGTTTAAGTATATATATCCAAAGTATTCAGTAGAACAATATGGTTCATCTTGTTATTATGATTCAAGAAGTTGGAGTGATAAATTTGGGAATATGATTTACTTAGGTTTGTTATGAACATAGTAGGTGGTGGTTTCTTTGTTGGTTGTGCTGGTATTGTGTGTTGTGTTGTTCTGTTATTGTGCTTAATGTTGTGTTATTGGTGTTGGAGTTATTGTTGGTGGTGGAGGTGGTATTATTGTTGTATGTGCTGTTGTTATTATGTTGTTGTTGTATCGTTCTTATTGGATAGTCGTTGTTGATGATGCGAGGGAAGTCATAATCTTAGAATTGGGAGACTGTTATAATTATTGTAGTTGGAGTTGATATGCATGAAGTCGAGTTATGAGTTATGGAATGACTTCGTTAATTTCTATTTACGGGATTCAGTTTGATTAGCATAATGGTTGCGTTAGAAGAAGATAATTAGAATAGTTAAGTTTGGTTATTGATTATTGATGTTACTGTGAGGTGGTTGTTGGAGGATGGCTATGTAGACGTATAGAATTGAAGATGATATGGGAAATCAAGTTATGATGATTGGAGGTTTCGTATAATTGTTATAGAGTTGAGGTAACCTTTAGGTTCAGCAAAATATATTTAAATGCTCCCGTGCGTTATATTGAATTTTGGATATCATATATCGTTTGTGGTAATGGCCATGATTATAGATACATCTCTATGAGTTAGTTGTGAATTGCTATTGGATTGTTATAAAAGTATCATTTTGTTCAATTATCGAAATCGTTCGAAAATACTATATTTCTCAAAATATGATTTGGTATGATAATGAGGAAATGATTCAAATATGAGTTAAGACCAGATAAGGTCGAATATGGTGTTATGTTATGAGTATTGAGGATTCAAGTATGAATCATTAAATATCTTATTTTATAAATATGAAAGTGAGGCATGAATAGGCACCCCGAGTTAGGGCGGGTAGAGTCCCTAGCTGTTGCCTTCCAGGAAGGGCGAATCCTGGCGTTATAGGACATGTCCGGGTAAGTCTTGCAAGCATAACAATAAAAGGCTGGGTGACGACCCTCAATAGTTTGGAGACAGCTGGTACTGCGTGGTACCCCTCTCCACTCGCGTTCATGCCAAACGATTTGATTTTGTGAAATATAATAACTATGAGTTGAATGTGATTATCTGTTATTATAACTATGTGTTAGTTTTCAAAATACACCTAAACTTGTATTTTCTATTACACAGTGTGTACTCAGCTTTGCTGATAGTGTTGTCATTTCTGTGGCCTGTCACTTGGTGGGTGGCAGAGTGAAATATTGTTGCAGGTTTGGTGTTGTGAGCTCAGGATTCTGAAGTGAAGCAAGATAAAGATGTCGTCGTAGCTTATGGATTGAGTTTGTATTTAGATAGTCAATTAAGGAATAGTTCTATATATTTCGTTGTATACAATATTTGGGAATATTAGTCGAGATATCGGTGTAATTGAAGTCTTATATAAAGGATTTTGTTTTGTGGGCCAATAACCCACAGTCCAGGATCGTTTTCTAGGTTATGTTTCCGTGCGAGTAAATGTTTAATTCGAGGCTTATTAAGCATTGATTGTGATTAGTGAATCTTAAGTGTATTTACCTAACAACTCGGGAAAACAGGTTGTTACAAGATCTCTCAACCTACACCAACAGAAAGAGAGAAAAGTCCATGGCAAACAGGAGCACATCATAGAAATGCTAAAGAAGAAAGACCAAGTCAAATTGAAGATTTTGAAGAGAAGAAGAACCTCATCTAGAACTACATAGGTCCACATGGCAGAGAAAGCCAAATCCAAGATATGCAAATGCTGCAACGGTTAAGGATGTAAAGTAATGATGAGGCAGCTCGAAGCAAAGATTGGAGAAAAGCCATGGAAGAAGAAATTCAAGCTCTGCACCAAAACGAAACTTGGGATTTAGTGCCAAAGCCTCGAGAAGTTCAACCAATTTCTTGCAAAATGGGTATACAAAGTCAAGACTATACCTGATGGTATCATTGAAAGGTACAAGGCACGACTGGTGGCTCGAGGTTTTTCTCAGCAATATGGGATAGACTACGATGAAACATTTAGCCTTATTGCCAAGATTACTACAGTTCGTGTTTTGCTAGCACTTGCAGCTAGTAATTGTTTGAAGCTTTGACAGATGGATGTCAAAAATGCATTTCTACATGGTGATTTGGATAGAGACATCTATATGGATCAACCTAAGGGGTTTGAGAATCAGTCTTATCCACACTATGTATGCAAGTTGAAGAAGGCGCTTTATGGTTTGAAGCAAGCACCACGCGTATAGTATGGAAATATAGCGGGTTTTCTGTTGCAGAGTGGTTACTATGTAGCACTTGCTGATTCGAGCTTATTTGTGAAAGCTTAAGATGGAAAGTTGGTAATAGTTCTTTTATATGTGGATGATCTTATCATCACAGGAGATTTTGAAGAGGAGATTCTACAAACAAGAGCTAATCTTTTAGTACATTTCCAAATGAAGGAGTTCGGAGAATTAAAACATTTTCTTGGTATTGAAGTGGAGACTAAGGAGGGATATTTCTATGCCAACAGAAATATGCCCGTGACACTAGTAGAATAAATGCTTATTGTTGCGTCATTAAGTGGCCTATTGAGGCTGTTTTTGGCTGCGCAGCAATCAAGGGGCGACAAGTAATTATTATATTCTGCGGTTTTTAACCGCAGTAATATTTTAACATATTGCTGCGGTTTCTAGCGAAAACCGCAGCAATATATTAATTTTATATTATAAAAATTCAGTATATTGTTGCGGTTTATAGGAAAAACCGCAGTAATATACTCTATTTTATAATAATTAACAAACATATTGCTGCGGTTTTAAGTAAAAACCGCAGCAACAGGTACAGGTGTAGGTAATTTTTTTTTTTTTTTTTTTTTTTTTTTTTTTTTTTTTTTGCATTTTGTCATTCGAGTGAAAATTTAAGGCAGTAGATTTGATGCCAGCAAGATATATACAATGAAAATAATTTCAGGCTGTGAAAATAATAAGCATGTCCTCTCCTAAAATTTATGTCTTTTGGATCTGCATTAGCCATACAAACGATTACAAAACAGAAGTAATAAAACTAAATAAGAAAATCAAAAATAAAGAAAAAAAGTAAAAAGAACAAAAAAAACAAAACAGAAGTATAAACTAATAAAGAAAATCAAAAAATAAAGAAAATAAAAGTAAAAAGAACAAAACAGATCGAAGAAGTTAGGGGATCTTGAAACGAAACGACGGACGCGAAGAGCCTCGATCATCACCCATTTCTTAAACATTAACTAGAAAAGGCAAAGCATTAACTGGCCGGAATTTCTCAGACCCACCGTCCACCGCTATACTGGAAAGGGCATAAATGTTAACTGCTGCCGTCATAATCTTGAAAGGGTAATCGACGACGGGCCGCGAAGAGGTGCATTGAACTTGAACGACGACGAACATTGGTGAGACGAACGACGAAAGAGGAGAGAGAACGAGAGGGTCGAAGAAAGCAGATCTTGAATACCAAATCTTGAAACAAATCTTGATCTTGAAACTTTAGGACCGATGAAAGAGATGAGAGAATGAGAGGATCGAAGAAGCGGAGAGAGAAAGTCTGAAAGAGGAGAGACGCGTGTGAGAGAGAGTTTGAATGAGGAGAGAGAAAGTCTAAAAGAGGAAGAGGCGTGTGAGAGAGAGTTTGAATGGGGAGAGGCGTGAGAGAGAGTAAATGAGGAGAGAGGCGTAAGAGAAAGCTAAAAACCCTAATTAAGTTGTACTGTAAAGGGATATTGCTGCGGTTTCAGACAAGAACCACAACAATATATTAAAAAAATTTAATATATTGCTGCGATTTTTGTCAAAAACCGCAACAATTTGGTGGTTTTATATTATACCTTTTATTTTAACGTGATATATTGCTGCGTATGGGCAAAACCACAGTAATACCACCGCAACAATAAGCAATTATTGTACTAGTTTGATCTTCTAGAAAAATATGGAATGGTCGATTGCAAGCCTATGTCAACTCCAATGGAGGTTAATGGAAGATTATGTTCAGTCGAAGGCAGAGATCTAGAAGATGTGAACATGTACAGACAATTGGTGGAAGTCTTATCTATCTCACGTTAACCAAACCAGATATTGCTTATGCAGTAAGTGTGATTAGTCGGTTTATGCAAAAACCGGTGAAACGTCACCTGGAGGCAGTACGTCGGATATTAAGGTACATGAAAGGAACCATTGACTATGGAATCCTGTACCGCAACAATAAAGAGATTGAAGTTGTCGAATACTGTGATGCTGACTATGCTGGGGATCTCGACACACGTCGGTCAACTACGGGTTATGTGTTCAATCTGGGTACTGGAGCAGTCTCTTGGTGTAGAAGAGACAACCAATAGTGTCAATATCAAGTACGGAAGCAGAATACAGAGCAGGAGCTATGGCTACACAAGAATGTGTGTGGTTGACGCAATTACTCAAGGATCTGCATCAACCAATTGATCGAGGAATCAAGTTAGCTTGTGATAATCAGTCTGTGATACGTTTAGCGGAGAATCCTATTTTTCACGTAAGGACAAAACTTGTGGAGGTACATTATCATTTTGTCCGACAGAAGGTTCTACAGGGTGTGATTGAACTTACGCAAGTGAACACGGAGGACCAAGTTGTAGATATATTCACAAAAGGTTTTGGAGGACCAAAGTTTGAAATGTTTAGGAAACAACTTGGTATGACCTCGAGACTTACTCTAAGAGAGAATAGTCGTTGAGGGGGAGTGTTAAATCCTATCTCTCTCCAAGCTTATAGGTGGGGCTTAGTCAAAATAAAACAACTCTAGCTCACACTCATTTTTGTTCCTCTTGATTTACAGTGAAGTAACTTGTCAAAATGAGTGAGCTCCATATTAAATGCAAAGGTAAAGACTACACCATGCCAGTTATAGGCATAGCTCTCAAAAGTTGAAAAGCTTGCTCCATGCTACATCATATTGAGTAGTATAAATAGGTATTGCATTTTGGTGGTAAGGTATGCCTCAAGAGTTTTAGAGTGCATCAAGAAAATATCTTGCGAGCAAATATTTGTGTGTGAGAAACGAGTGGAATGTCAGTAAGCTTGTAAAACCAAAATTCCAATTATGTTATATTATGTTTTAGTTTATGAATGGTAAAGAGCATTAGTCTTCCATATGCAAAAATTTTGTTTAATCTTTCCACATTATTACCCAAAATATCTTACAATATCTTAATTATATTATGGAACCCTGAAGTAACTTGTTAGAAAATGCGTTTGATAAAATATGATATCCTGTTGCCCAAAAAAAACAAGATATCCAAGTTTTGTCTCGTTAGACAGTCCTGGTCTAACTGATAACCAAGAGATTTTTTTTTTTTAATATTGGTATTTTCGGTTTGGCAACTTAATTTGGAGTTTTCGCAAAGACCAATCCTCTATATAAGTAAAATAAAATGTTACGTGTTGTTAACTATTTAATGTTTAGATCAAGTGATCAACTGATTTTTATTTCATATGAAGTCTAGAATGAATACATATATCCGGTTCAAAAGGTCAAAGATTATTCTCCATCAATTAAAAATAAGTACGTGGGACTGTGGGAGAGATATGATGCCTCTTTTCTCCGGCGAGAATCCTGCTTAAGTGGTTAGTATATTGTCGACGTTACATTTATTTCTTTATTCGTTAATAGTGTCACGGCGGAGTGGGCAGAAATTATGTTTTGTCGGTTGCAAGAGTGGAAGTGTGGAACACATACTTTAGAATTCAGACAACTCCCGACTCAAGCAATCCAAGCCAAGTTTAAATGTTTTTAGTTTTGGTATTTGTTGTGTAAGATCTTGCAGAGCTCGAGGTATTGCTTGTATGTTGTTTTTCAAGTGTGTTCGATTTATGTAATATTCAGCCAATGTCAGAAAATAAAAATAAGATAACTTACGCTCTCAGCACTAACAAAATGATACTCCCTTCAAATTTAATAAATATTCATTTTAACTAATACATTTGCCAACACACAAATTTGACTATTAATAAATCCAACACGCATTATAATATATAGTCGGTCCCACAGTGTTGCCTCGCATGCGTCAGCTGTAGGAACTAAAATTGGAAGAACATTTTCAACAATGTTTTTTGAAAGTCATGGCATGAATAATTAATGCACTAAAGTTGAATTTCTCTTCTACGTACACAGAGACTCGTGACAACCAACCTACATAGATACACGACCAATATTACTCTGGTGTAGTACATAGAAACAGTTTAAGCACACCACGAACAATGCCTAGTAAAAAAAGTGAAATTAGAAATTGTGCGTAATTTGCATGAGAAGAAGTCGAATTGTTGTGTGTTCTGTCCAAAGCTAAATGAATGTTAAAATACTTTGTATGTTTAGTAATTAAGTTTATTGTTTATAAAATTAAAAAGTTTAATTATTTACTAAAAAGACTTGCTACTTCTTAAAAGGGGTTTTAAAAGAGGTTTTTATAAAAGATTACGCGCACTTAAAAATATTCAAGCCCAAATAGATTTTAGGCCTAAAGTTACTCATTAAAGTCGAAGTACCTTTGTTTTAAAGAAATTGAAAAGGATAAAAAAAAAAAGTTTTGGTTTTCACACACGACATGTGAAACAACTTTATTTTCTTTAATAAACTTAATAATGTGAATAGGAGCTTTCCCTTCCCTTTTTCGCGAAAATTTACCGACTGAATGGATGACGAAATTGTTGAAAAAGTGCTCAAAATTACGAACTGAAGAAGAGGAAGATGAGATAGTTGATATGATGGGCTCTGGTTCAAATAAAGAGGTGGAAAAACTCTCACTTCTGATGGTGGGAAGATTGCTCATTGTTCGCCAATTCAATGTTGAAGCCTTTAAAAGGACCATGTTTTAAGCCTGGTCACCATCGCACAAACTGATGATATGTAATCTTGGTCCTAATTTGTTTGCTTTCCATTTTTTCTTGGAATGATAAAGAGAAACTGGAGAAAGGAGGACCATGTAGTTTTGAGGATAACATGCTGGTTATGAGTGACATTTCCTAGGAAAAACAACCAGAAGATGTTGAATTGACTCACTCACCTTTTTGGGTGAGGATTTTAAAATTGTTGTTAAATTGTAAAACTGAGTCTGAGGTTTCGATGCTAGCATCAGGACATGGTTAGGTCATTGAAATTGAAGAAGAATTTCTTGGACTTAATCATTTTAGGAGAGTTCGTGTTCTCGTTGACATGAGGAAACCCTTCTGTATATTCTAAAATATCAAAGATAAAAGTGGGAAGATTGCTCGAGTGGAATTTAAATATGAAAGACTTCCTAATTTGTGTTTTGCTTGTGGTAGGATGGATATTCGGGGAAGGATTATTTGAATATGGATGAAGAGGATAAGAAGTAGGGGCTTGGATGGGGAACATGCTGGAAAGCCTCCCTTGATGAGGAAGAGCAAAGGAAATGGAGGAGATTTCAGAGCTAAATCCTGCAATAAATCTTTATTTGTTGTGAAAGGGAATGACAGCACTAATAAGGTGTTAAATCAAGAGGCATCGAAGGTTAATGAACTTATTGTGGTGAATGATGAAGTAGGTTAACCTATTAAGCAAACCTTGTCCTCTTTACAAGGTGGGTTGGATCAATCTGATTCAGAAATAGTGGCTACAATACTCCCCCTGGAACATAATGCTACTATTGTTAGAAATAACTAATTGTATTCAACCTCTTTCCCATACATGTGCTAATGAATCATTCAAGTATGTTGACATGGACACTTCTTACGGTCCTGTAGTAGAGCAAGGAAGGGGTAGAAAGTGGAAGAAAATGACGAAAGTTAATGAGAAGGGAGAACATCGAAATTTTAAAATCAATGCTCAAAAAAGGGAAGGGATGGACGTTTAAAATGGGACTGAAGAGGGTGATGATGTTAAAACATAACATAGCAAACTTTCCTTTGAGAATGTGAGTGGCCAAAACATTTTGGTGGAGGTTGGCTTTGACCAACCCCGGCGGTCACAATGAATACTGCATGCTGGAACTGTCTGGATTGGACAACCCCTGTACTGTTCGTCAATTGAGAATATGGAACTCTTCTCTCTCCCCCGATATTGTCTTTCTACTGGAAATAAACACTAGTGGAAAAAAGCAGTAGGGCTGCGCTGAAAATGGCAAGTAGGGCTGCGCTTTTTGAGGGCAGCCCTTTCCATCGCAGCCCTTCAGTATTCAAGTAGAGCTGCGCTAGAAAAGCGCAGCCCTTCCCAGCTGGAAGGACTGCGCCTTTTTGAAAAAGGCGCAGCCCTTCTAAGCTAGAAGGGCTGCGCCTCCTTCACAAGCGCAGCCCTTCTAAGTTTAGAAGGGCAGCCCTTCTAAGAAGAAGGGTTGCGCTAGTGAAGGACTAGTGCAGCCCTTCTTGCTAGAAGGGCTGCGCTAGTTTAAACTAGAGCAGCCCTTCACTTTATATTTTTTTTTTTTTGCTTGCACACAGCCTGCACATACCAGCAGCAGAGCCTGCACCCACACACCAGCCCCACCCCCACCCATAACCTCCCTTGGACAAGAAAAAAAATGCAAATTGCAATACGATAATATATGACAAGTGGAGAAAGGTAATAATTAACTTCAAATATATTAATAATAATGTAAAAAGTGTACATAGGATTGATAGAAACTAGTACATTGTTGGAGCTAAATCTCATCCTATGCAATCATCGTAATGTGGGACGCCAACTTATCCCGAACTTCGTCAATTTCTTCTTTGGTGAAGTTCCTCAAACGTGGTATGGAACTAGCATAAACCTTGCAAAACAACCAAGGAATAAACATATACAAAAAGTCAATCATTTTACCGTAGTTAGTACTTCTAAAAATGACATATACCTTCCCGAAATGGAATCAAAATCAAATGCAAGCCTAAAAGTCTACACACTAGTTATAATATATCTCATATAATCATGTTCAAAGAGAATTTGAGGTTAAATCACTTCATAACTACATTTTGGGAGCGAAAAGGCCAAAATAGGCCAAAATAGGCCGGAAATGGCATTTTCGTTCCCGAAATGCAACCAAGAACAAATTAAAGCCTAAGAATCTACATACTAGTTATAATATGCCTCATATAATCATGTTCAAAGAGAATTTGGGGTTAAATCACTTCATAAGTACATTTTGGGAGCGAAAAGGCCAAAATAGGCCAAAATAGGCCGGAAATGGCCTTTTCGTTCCCGAAATGCAACCAACAAGAAATTAAAGCCTAAGAATCTACATACTAGTTATAATATGCCTCATATAATCATGTTCAAAGAGAATTTGGGGTTAAATCACTTCATAAGTACATTTTGGGAGCGAAAAGGCCAAAATAGGCCAAAATAGGCCGGAAATGGCCTTTTCGTTCCCGAAATGCAACCAACAAGAAATTAAAGCCTAAGAATCTACATACTAGTTATAATATGCCTCATATAATCATGTTCAAAGAGAATTTGAGGTTAAATCACTTCATAAGTACATTTTGGGAGCGAAAAGGCCAAAATAGGCCAAAATAGGCCGGAAATGGCCTTTTCGTTCCCGAAATGCAACCAACAAGAAATTAAAGCCTAAGAATCTACATACTAGTTATAATATGCCTCATATAATCATGTTCAAAGAGAATTTGAGGTTAAATCACTTCATAAGTACATTTTGGGAGCGAAAAGGCCAAAATAGGCCAAAATAGGCCGGAATTGGCCTTTTCGTTCCCGAAATGCAACCAACAACAAATTAAAGCCTAAGAATCTACATACTAGTTATAATATGCCTCATATAATCATGTTCAAAGAGAATTTGAGGTTAAATCACATCATAACTACATTTTGGGAGCGAAAAGGCTAAAATAAGCCGGAAATACAACAAACAACAATTGGAAACCTAAAAGTTACATACCTTTCGAAGATCAACAACATCTTTGCAATAGTTGACGATATCGAGCATGAACCTCATGACGTAATACCCACACGCAAGTCCACCTTCTTGTACCGGACACTAAAATTCACCAAAGATGCAATAAATGACATGTTATATGTGTTATGTGTTTGTATAAAAGGATGCAAAAAATATTACATGTTACCTCGACTAAATACCAAACAGGAGCTTTTCCTTGTCGAAGTCCAGATGAAGTAATCTTCTTCATCACACTACATCAATACACATTATTATAAGATTAGATGTACATTTAATATTTAATAAGCTAAGTGTGCATATATAGTTTCGATTAGGCTATCTATTTAACAATGATTTGACTAGTAAGGACCGTATTGTTCCTTTACGTAAAGAATCAAAGTGGTAGACTTCGTTACGTGACACACATATTGCAATGAGTGTCCAATGGTTCCTACAACAATAAAAATAATGTTATTGTTATCGTAGAACAACTAATAGGTCAATTTAATTAATTAAAAAGTCAGTTTAAGAAGCATACAATTCAATGTAAGGAAGAAGAACGATCTTATATCCAAGACGAGAACATGCGTTCAAAGAATCCCTGAGATATACTTTCACCTCTTTTTCGTTTTGTACGCAACTGTCATCTCGTACAAAGCTTGGACATAACCAACCAAAGATTGGCTGACTAGATCGCCTCACATCATTGTATAATAAACCGATAGGGATGGTCGCGGCTAAGGAGCCTTCGTGTGCGCATATACACATGTTTGCAGCCTTTAAGGTGTGTAGATTTCATGTCATCTAAACAAATCGGGCAAGGTTGTTTTCCTTTAGTCTTATACCCAGATAAGTTCCCATAAGCTGGATAATCGTTCATAGTACAAAAAAGCATGGCACGCAGAGTGAACATCTCATTAGCATACGCATCAAATACTAACACTCCTTCGTTCCACATCTTCTGTAAATCTTCAACAAGCGGCTGAAGGTATACATCTATGTCATTTCCAGGTTGTTTGGGCCCCGATATAAGAAGCGACAACATCATGTACTTGCGTTTCATGCACAACCAATGAGGCAAGTTATAAACCATTAAAACTACTGGCCATGTGCTATGCTGCGAGCTGAGATTGCCAAAAGGGTTCATGCCATCCGTACATAATCCAAGCCTCAGATTCCTATCCTCATTACCAAATGACTTATGCACCCTGTCGATAGTTTTCCACTCAGGCGAATCAGCCGGATGCTTGAGCATACCGTCTTTCTTCCTACGATCTGCATGCCACCTCAAATTCTTCGCATCTCCTTTCATTGAGAACATGCACTTAAATCTAGGTATTATGGGTAGATACCACAACACCTTGGCTGGTGGTCCTTCACTACCTCCAGCTCCTTCACGCTTGTACCTCGACAATCCACAACGTGGACACTCATGTAAATGCTCATACTCATTACGATAAAGCACACAATCGTTAGGACAAGCATGTATCCACTCGTACTCTAAACCCAAAGGACACATCAACTTCTTCGCATAATAGTACGACTTTGGCAGTTCATTTCCTTCAGGGAGCATCTCAGCTAAAACTTCCAACAACGATGTGAAACTAGAGTCCGTCCAACCAGCGTTCGACTTAATGTTGAACAGTGTTACCACCGCAGAAAGTTTGGTGTACTTTGTACAACCTGGATACAACGGCTTTTCAGCAGCCTTAGACATAGACTCAAAAATACGAGGTCGTCTACACGACTGATCTTCAACCTCGTGTATCATCTCGTCTACCCGATCCCTATCATCATCTCCAAATTCATCATCCAAATTCTCATCCCCTAACTCATCATCATCCTTCTTTTTTTCTTCACATACATCATTCTTTAATCCAGAGCTTCCCATATACCTCCCCTGCTCACCATGCCAAATCCATACATGGTATTGAGGCCTAAACCCACGGCGAAATACATGATCCCTAACCACATGTATACTACTAACCTTGCTCACATTTCTACAATCCAAACAAGGACAATAAAAGTCGACTGCTCCAGAGGATGTTTGATATTCTAATGCACTTCTACAGAATTCCGAGACCCCATTCACAAACTCAATCGATTCACGACTACCATACATCCAAGTACGATCCATCTCATTCAAGAAGACCACCTCTAATAATTAAACACAACATTCATTATAATGCATCAATCATTATTAAAGTACACACACTCACATATTCAAATCACACACGTATACAACAAGCTAAGATAGTCACATGTTCAATTGTATGCATGCAGTCAAAGGTCCTTATCACTCCAACCTAACCCATCCTTGGACGTCTAATCTCACTAGTGAATATATGCCAACTTTTCAATTCTAAGGAAAATCCGGCAGCATTTCCCTACAGTTCTCCAAGTACACAATGTAGATAATTTCTTATCTACATATGTACCCAGAGAACAATGTAGCGAAACGATAAGCCAAGATTTTCCTCAGAATTGAAAAGAAGACACACATTCACCACCTAAGTGAGATCAAACATCCAAGAACAGTCCCAAACCGGGGACTATTCAAGACTTACCCCTAATGAGTAAGTCTTGAACGGGTATCTAGGCATATATGATGATGATTCAAACAACTAGTTATATATTTTCATATATATAGCTAAATCACATTGTGTTTTCATACAATCTCATACAACAAATAATATATTATATATTCATTAAAAAAAATACATATACATTCAATAAATTATCAACTTTGTCTACATGTTAAAGTAGTTACCTCTTAACACCAATGACGAGCAATGAAGAGAAAAGAGATACTTGGAACTTTACTTGCCTTCCTTAGCCTCTTCTTCCTACAATTGACAAAACCCACATTGCACATTAACCATTTAATTCAATTAACAAAACAAAAGTAACTTAAAAACAAAATTAATCCATACCTAATTAACCACTCAAATGGTGGAGAAGAGAAGAAAATAGAAGAGAAGAGAAGAGGGTGGTGCGCAAAGGGGGTGGTGCGCAAGGGGGTGGTGTGCAAAGGGGGTGGTGGTGCGCGAAATGTGGTGTGCGAATTGGGGTGGTGGTGCGCGAAGGGGTGGTGGTGCGCGAAATGTTGTGCGCGAAGGGGTGGTGGTGCTCGAATTAGGGCAGCAAAGTGGTGGTGGTGGTGGTGGTGCAACACTCGAAGAGAAGTGAAGAGGGAAAGTGGGAATATCGCACAGCTTGGGATAGTAAGAAGTGAAGAGAGAGAAAGTGGGAAATGAAGTAATAAGGCGCGCATGCATAGTGTATATCGGAAAAAAAAATTGATAGTAGGGTTGCGCTAGTTTCAAAAAAGCGCAGCCCTTCCTGGTGAAGGGCTGCACGTTTTAAAAACGCGCAGCCCTTCACCTACAGAAGGGTTGCGCTTTTTTATAAAGCGCAGCCCTTCTGTAAGTAGGGCTGCGCTTTTTAAAAAAAGCGCAGCCCTTCAAACAAAAGGACTGCGCTTTTTTTAAAAAGCGCAGCCCTTCAACTATAGGGCTGCGCTTTTTTAAAATGCGCAACCCTACTTGCGCAGCCCTTCTGCTTTTTTCCCCTAGTGAAAATTAACAAAATATATTGCTAAAAATCTGAAAAATAGGATTGGTTTCTCTAATGCTTTCAGTGTTTCTAGTAGAGGTAGATCGGGAGGGTTGTTTATCTTTTGGAAGAAGGAGAAAGTTTCTTTTTATTTAGTTTCATTCTCATAACATCATATTTGTGGGGGCGTTACTAGTGAAAATAATAATAAATGACGGTTTGTAGGCATAATGGATGGTCGGAGGAAGCTAATTAGTATCAGACTTGGAGGTTACTTTGTCATCTCTGTGACAGTGTGAGTGTGTCCATTATAGTAGGAGGTAAACTGTTAAGATATGAGGAGAAAGAAGGAAGAAGGAGGTGCAAATAGAGAGAGAAGGGAGATAAGGGGTTTTAGAGACGTTATTGATGATTGTGGTTTGGAGGAGTTGCGTTTTATTGGGTAATGGTATACTTGAGTAGTGGTCTAGACTGGTTTCTTGTTTGCCATGTCTAGTTTACTTTATTTTCGAATGCCTTCATAGATCACTTAGTTTGATATAAGTCAGATCATGCAACTATTATGCTTCTTGTAAACATTTGTATCGTAGGCAGCAAGTGAGAAAGAAGGGGTAAACATGTTGATTGATTGATGATTCATGTGAAGCGGTTGTGAGGGGTGCGTGGGAGGTTGCTGAGGGGCCTCGATCTAGGAGAAATTGGAAGAGGTGGCGAAGGTTTTTATGGTGTGGAGTAGGTTAGGTTATAAGGATCTTGATAAACAATTTGAGAAGGGGGAGAAAGCTTTACATGAAGCATTAAAGGAGGCTACCTCACAAGTGACTAGTGAGGTGTGTGAAACTAGAAAAAATACCTTGATGAGCTCCATGCAAAACATGAGGCTTAGTGGTATTTGCATTTTCGAGTTTCTTAAGTGAAAGATGGAGATAGAAACACTAAATATTTCCATAATAAGACTTCTCCACGGAACCAAAGGAATTACATTAAAGGCATTCGAGAGGAGAGAGAATGGTAGACTGAAGATGAGTTGATTGAATAGGAGATTGAGCACTATTTGTTATGTTCCTTATTTTGAGTTTTGAATGATGACAAACCACATTGAACTATTATATTGCATGCATGTTTATGTTTACATGTGTAGGTACCAAAGTACGAGTTCAATGGATAGAATAAAGACGAAGCTAGTGAAGCCAAGTCTTGAAGAATTGCATGAAGACCAAGATCAAGTTGTAACTTTTAGGTCTTAGATGCAATGTAAGTGGTATAAAGGTTTTAATGCACTATAAAGGTTTGAAACTAGAGAGATGAGGTAGTTGTGGATGACAAGAAACATCGGATACTTGTCATACACAACTACAAGTAAAACTTGGTTGATTGGAACAATCTGGGAACAGATCTGAACCAGTCCTCTAAGATTTACTTATGCATTGTATTTTAGGAAAGTTTCTTTCCGCGTAAATTGATTTTCAAAATACACGGATGCATGGTTTGTTATGCGAGCAAGATTTCTTAAGTATGCTAAGTGTGTTATATGATATTATACTGAGTATATTTTCCTTGGAATAATTTCCATACTTCCGAGGAAAGTATACTCTCATAATATCATGTAACACTTACTTATATTTAAGAAGTTCTGCTAGCATTCAAACCTTAAGCTTTTGCACGATAATTTTTGAGTATTCTCTCAGCAAAAGTATTCTCTCTCAAGTATTCAAACCTAGCATAAACCCTAATACCACATAGATAATAAACTACTCTCATTCTAAGCATTTGAGGCTATTTTGCTTGTGAGAGAAAACCTTGTTGTATTTGAGCATCCTGTGAGATCAGGTTGCTGGGGAAGTTGATCAGGGATCAATTTCATTTGAACCATCATAGTTGGTGGTTGATCGAACTTCCATAGGTGGAAGTTGGGGAATCATCTTGTGCATAGGTGCATAAGTGATTGAGTGTAATTCTTTTGTTATTCTGAGTTGATTAATAAAAGAGTGAGTGAGTGGAGGACGTAGACTTATTTGAAGTCGAACCTCGTTAAATCCTTGTGTTGTTTATTCATTGCTTTTATTTCCGCTGCTAGAGAACTGTTCTTTACTGTTCTTACAATAATCGAAAAAGTTGCAACATCCGGACAAACACTCAATTCCCCCCCCTCTTGAGTTTCTTGCACTTACAATTGGTATCAGAGCCTAACTTCTTGAAAGGGTAACACCTAGAGAAGGAGGACATAATGACTACTCAAGAAATGACCAGTGGACCCGGAGGATCAAGGCTACCAAAGTTCAATGGAACTAACTATCCTTGGTGGAAGAATTGCATGAGAAATCTGATCATTGGCACAGACTATGAGTGCTGGATGATCATCAGAATGGACCAAGAAGGTGGCTAACAATTCAGATGGAACAGAGAAGAAGGAGAGTGAGTACACTGCTACAGATCTGAAGACCTTCGAGAAGAATGCAAAGGCCATGTCTCTTCTTCAACAAGGTATTGCTGATAATGAGGTAAGTCGTATATTAGCATGCTCTACTGCTAAGGAAATATGGGAAACCTTAGAATTAGCCTATGAAGGCACTAGTGAAGTCAGGAGATCTAAAGTTGATATGCTTATGTCTAAATATGAAACTTTTGATATGAACCGAGATGAAAATATAAGAGATATGTTTACTCGTTTCATGACAATTATCAATGAACTTAAATCTCTTGGAAAGACTTTACTAATGAAGATTTGGTAGAAAAGATCTTGAGAAGTTTGACAGGTAAATGGCTGCCCAAGGTGACTGCTATTCAGGAGGCTAAGGATCTCGAACATTGTCCAAGAACAACTTATTGGGTCATTAATGACTCATGAGATGTTGGTGGAGTCAAAGGAGGAAAGCACAACCAAAAGTCGTGGGTTAGCTTTGAAGGGTGAGGAAAATGATGAAGATCTTGATGATATTGGTCTCATGGCTAAGAGGTTTGAGAGGAGTCTCAGAACGCAGTTCAAGGGGAAGTCTTGGAAGAACAAGGGCAACTTGAAGAAGACCAGTTCCAGCACTGGTTGCTTCAAATGTGGAGAAACTGGACACATGATCAAGGATTGTCCAGCATGGAAGAATGATAAAGGAGGACAGAGAGAGAAGAAAATGACTAAGAGGGCTATGCTAGCCGCCTGGGGTGATTCTGATTCAGGTGGTGAAAGCGAGGAAGATGAAGCCCTAATGTGTGTGACGCTTGATTGGAGACATAGACCAGAAGCAGACCAGTTTAGGAAAGAAAGGACACATGTGCCTCATGGCAGGAAGCAGCTCTTCCGACGAAGAACAGGTAACTATCTCTAATATGCAAGAACAAATGAGATATTGTGATAGAGATGAGTTACTAGATTTTATTGATTCTGCTATTGAACAAAATGTTAAAGGAAATGCTGCTTATAAAGCTAACAAAAAGAAGTTGAGAGAAGTAACTCGAAACTTAGACCTAAGTGAAAGCCGTTCTGCTGAACTTGAACTTATTTGTACAGAACTGAAAGAAAAAATTTCAGAGCTTGAAATAAGTTTGGATCAGAAGAACATTGAGCTTGAGATGCTAAGACCTCAATCAGATTTTTAAAAACTGATTTTTATCAAAATAATGATAGAGGATTTAGTAAACTCAAGGAGGCTGAAGTTGAAGGTATAAATTTCGAGTTACTCAAACAGAAAAGCTTTCTTTAGAACATTCTGATTTAATTTTGGCTCATAAATATCTAATTGATGATGTGGAAGAATTGTTCAATGAGTATGTGGATTTGAAAGCTTTTTTGCTAGCACAAGTGGTCCTAGTGTTAATGTCGAAGACTTATGTTTGGAATATGAGGGTAAGATCTGTGATCTTCAATCCAATTATGAACTAAGAAAAGGCAAGAACATTGTCGACCACTTCTGAACCAGATCCGAACTGGTTTCAAAACTTAAGGATGAGCTTCATAAGGCAAAGTTGGATCTTGCCATTGCTGCAGAATTTAATGAAGCTCAACTTAAGAAACTTGAAACCAAGGAACAGGATTTGAGTGACTGCTTGAGACAGATGAACAGGTTGCTCGATGCTCAGAGTACTTAAACATTCTGACTCACAACCTGGTAATCCTCAGAGGTTTGGATTAGGGTATTCTGGAACCAGTTCCCAACAGCCACCAAAGTTGGGAAGAGATGAGACTTGGATTTCTGAATTCAAGAGAGGTAAGTACGTGTTTGCAAAGGACATGCACGTAGTACTACTATGGTAAGAATGGTCATGTTATTAATACTTGTTGGACTAAGCAAAAACATGTAAAAGAAATCAGTCTCATGTTCACAATGCCTTATCAGAAAGGTCACACACACAATTGGTCTAACAATGGAAAACATGATAAAACTAAGAAGACCAATGTAAAACAAATCTGGGTTAGAAAGGACAGAGTCAAACCAGTTGCCAAGGACAAGGAACCCAAGAAAGTCTGGGTTCCTAAAACTAAACCTTGATTTGTTTGTGCAGGTTAGAGTGAGAGCAAAACCATACTGGTATTTGGACAGTGGTTGCTCGAGACACATGTCAGGAGATAAAAGTCAATTTCTCTCACTCGTAGCCTATGAAGGAGGAAGTGTCACCTTTGGAGACAATAGCAAAGGTTTGATTAAAGGTATAGGTAAAGTTGGTAAGACACTTTCTCAAGCGATTAATGATGTTTACTATGTAGAAGGTTTGAAACATAACCTCTTGAGCATTTCTCAACTATGTGACAAAGGAAACCATGTTGAATTTGAAACCAATCTTTGTCATATAGTCAACACTGAAACAAGGGAACTGGTCTGCAAGGGATTTCGACATAACAATTTTACATAACATTTTTAAGTCAGATTCCAAAGACCAGTGCCACTTGTCTTAGTGTTATAAAGGATGATCATTGGCTGTGGCATAAGAGACTTGGACATGTGAGTTTTTCTTTACTAATAAACTGAGATCTCAAGACTTGGTGACAGGTTTACCTAACATCAAGTTTGCTGCAGATCATATTTGTCATGAATGTGCTAAATGTAAACATGTCAAGTCCTCTTTTCAGCCAAAGAAGTTTGTAAGCACAACTAGACCTTTCGAACTTGTACACATGGACTTGTGTGGCCCATGCGCTTTGCAAAGTCGAAATGGTCATAGTTATGTGTTTGTGTTAGTTGATGATTATTCTCGTTTCACTTGGACAATCTTTTTGAAGTTTAAAAATGAAACTTTTGAAGAATTTGAAATTCTGGTAAAACAAGTCCAAAACAAGATTAGTCATCAACTGGTCTCTATCCGGTCTGATCATGGTTCTGAATTTGACAATGTCAGCTTCGTAACCTACTGTAATGATCATGGTGTATCTCACAATTTTTCAGCTCCTAGAACTCCACAACAAAATGGAGTGGTTGAAAGGAAAAATCGCACTCTAGAAGAAATGGCAAGAACAATGCTTCTAGAGAGTGGTCTTCCTCGAAACTTCTGGGCTGAGGCTGTGATCTGCGTGTTATATTTTGAATAGGTAATGTTGAGACCTTTACTAAGAAAACACCTTATGAGCTCCTTAGGGGAAGAAAACCAAACATTGTACATTTACGATTTTTGGGTGCAAATGTTTTGTACACAACAATGGTAAATCAAGTTTGGACAAGTTTGACCCTAGGAGTGATGAGGCTGTTTTCGTTGGATACTCTTCACACAGCAAGGCATACAAAGTTTTCAATAAAAGAACCTTGTGTGTTGAAGAAAGTATCCATGTCTTGTTTGATGAGACTAACATGTTCAGCAAGCATGTGCAGGTTGAAGATGTTGATGAGTTCGAAATTGGTATGCTGAACTTTACAGGGCTAAGGATGAAGAAGTGCTGAACCAGGCTCACCACACAACTCTCATAGAGAGGAAGAGTCTGGTCCAGCACAGAATCAGGTAGCTCAAGAGGTAAGGGAAGGAGATAGTGACTCAGATGCTCATCCACATGAAGATGATGCAAATGAGACCACTATGGAAACTGGTTCACCTGCTCAAAACAACAATGAGACAGGGGGAACCAGTACAGGAACAGGTTCAACATTAGAAGGCACAAATGAAACATTGATATGAACAAATCTTTTAAGTACAAGTCCTCTCACCCCACTGATCTAATCATTAGTGACATTAACAAGGGGGTGCAGACAAGGAATTCTACTTTGCAAAACTTTTGTGCATTCTATTCCTTCTTATCAAGTGTTGAACCTACTGACTATAAGGTTGCTTTAACGGATCCAGATTGGGTTCTAGCCATGCAAGATGAACTCAATCAGTTTGAGAGAAATCAAGTATGGCATCTTGAACCCAGGACGGAGAACATGTCTGTTATTGGAACTAAATGGGTGTTCAGGAACAAATTGGACGATTCAGGAATTATAGTCAGAAACAAAGCTAGGCTAGTGGTTCAAGGGTTTAATCAACAGGAAGGAATTGATTATGATGAAACCTTTGCTCCAGTAGCCAGGCTTGAAGCTATCAGGATATTAATTGCATTTGCTGCTCAAATGAATTTAAACTCTTTCAAATGGACGTTAAGACAGCCTTTCTTAATGGCTATTTGAAAGAAGATGTTTATGTAAAGCAGCCCCCTGGTTTGAGATAGTGATTTGCCAAATCATGTTTTTAAACTCGATAAAGCTCCTATGGTCTCAAACAAGCTCCCAGAGCTTGGTATGAGAGACTTTCCAGTTTTCTTTTAGAAAATGGTTATAAGAGAGGATCAGTTGACAAGACACTATTCTTGAAAGAAAAGGGGTCTGATCTGTTAGTGGTCCAAATATATGTTGATGATATTTTGTTTGGAGCTACTAATCCTGATTTGTGTAAAGAGTTTGCAGATTTGATGAAGAGCGAATTTGAGATGAGTATGATGGGAGAGCTTGGATTCTTCCTTGGTCTTCAAATCAAGCAAACCAAAGATGGAATCATGATCCATCAACAGAAATACCTCAAGGAGCTGCTGAAGAGGTATGGTCTGCAAGATAGCAAGTCCTATGAAACACCTATTCCAACTTCTACAAAATTGAGCCTTGATGAGAAGGGAAAGGATGTTGAGGGCACGCTATACAGAGGTATGATTGGCTCATTGCTTTACTTAACAGCCAGTAGGCCAGATATAGTTTTTCAGTAGGGTTGTGTGCGAGATTTCAAAGCAACCCTAAAGAATCTCACCTAAAGTGTTAAAAGGATTCTTAGATATCTCAATGGTACTGATGATTTGTGTTTGTGGTATCCAAAGGGCAGCAGCATGAGCCTCATTGGATACACAGATGCTGACTTTGCTGGTTTTATTGTGGACAGGAAAAGTACTTCTGGAATGGCCCACTTCTTAGGTTCTTGTCTCATTTCATGGGGATCTAAGAAACAAAATTTTGTAGCATTATCCACATCTGAGTCTCAGTACATTGCTGTTGCTTTCTGTTGTGCTCAACTCTTGTGGATAAAGTCACAACTAAAGGATTTTGGGGTCTGTTTCGGAAGTGTTCCGATTTTATGTGATAACACAAGTGCAATCAATATTTCGAAAAACCTGTCCAGCATTCTAAAACCAAGCATATTGAGATAAGGCATCATTTTCTAAGGGACAATGTTGAAAAAGGTAATGTTGAGTTGGAGTTTTGCAGGTCAGAAGATCAATTAGCTGACATATTTACAAAACCTTTGAGCAGAGAAGTGTTCATCAAGCTTCGTACCTTGTTGGGTATGATTAAGATTAGACAATGAGCTCTTAGGTCTTGACTTATCCCTTTGGCTAGTCAAATGATGTCATTTGTGTATATATTTCTTCTGTACATTTTTTTTTTGCTTTTTAGGGCTTACAAAGTTCTTATGCGATGCTGAACTGATCATCTTAGTACTTGGGTACTTAAGCATAAGTCTTAAAAAGGTAAGTTGGCACAGACCAGTTGCAGACCACTTGGGAACAAGATTCTTGAGGCGGTTATTTCTCAATACTTGGTTTATTTTTCAAATTTCAAATTAGGAAAATAAATGAAGTGACGGTTGTAATTAAGGCAACTGCAGTTTGCGAAGAACGGATAATCCGTTTGATTTTTTCTTCTTTCTTACCTTCTTATATATATTCTTGCATGTGATCATACTTATTTCTCTCTCATTATCTTTGATCACATATTTTCTTGATTTTGTTTTCTTTAGTTGCTTACTTTCTTTCGATCAAACCCTACTTTCTTCTACTCTTTTCTTTCTCGAATTCTTGAAACACAAATTGTTCAAGTTTTCTTTTCTTGTTCTCAAGTGCTCACAACAGAGTAAATTCAGTCTCATCATGTCAAAAAGAAGGAGTTCAAGGTTGGTCGAAAAGGAGGTTGAAGAATCTCCTAAAATTTAAACAAAGCAAGCAAAGGAAGTGGTTGATCCGGTGGTAGAAGAGGAGATTGAAGAAGAAGAAGAAGAAGTACCTCTGATACCGTGGTCTTCAAAGAAGCCAACCACTGCAAAATCCACCACTACAAAATCAACAACACAAAATCAACAAAATCTACCACCACAAAGCAGTTACTTCCACATCAACCGCCAAACCCACCAAACCCTACTACACCAAAATTACAAGACCACCACTCCCAAAAAGCCTGTCACACCAAAATCAAAGGCTCTCTCTCCAAAACAGGTTGAGGAGTCTAAGCCAGAGGAGTCGGAGAAGATAGAGGAGTCAGAATCTGAAAAGGAGTCGGAGCCGGTGGGTGAGTCAGAACCGGAAAATCAGGAGTTGGAGGAAGAAGAAGTTGAGGAGGAGGATTTTGTAGTTGAAAAGGCAAAGAAGGTTGCCGCCAAGAAACCGCCGTCAAAAGCGGTTAAGTCTGTTGAGAAGACGGTTACCAAACCCATTCCCTCAAAATCGCCAGTCAAAACCACCAAGTCCAAAATCTCTACCCCTACAATTTCACCCAAACCAGTGGAGAAATTAAAAGGGAAGGCAGATGCTGATGTTGAGGGGGAAGTTTCTAAGAAAGAAGGGGTTAAGGCTGGTGCTAGCAAGGGCCCTAGGATAAAGACGGTTGCTAAAAAGGGTGCTGAATCTTCCAAAGGCAAGGAGATCATGGAGCAGGAACCAGAATCAGACTGGTTCCCTGCTGACAAAAAGAGGAAGGTGTCTGCTATTACTGCTGCTAAGGGTTCTAAACCCAAGAAAAGTAAGTCTATTACTCCTGCGCCTTTGTATGATTTGAGGGATAGGTCTATACTAGTTGGTTTTTCTATTGCAAAGAGTTGGGTTAATCAGAAATTCTTGCATGAGGTTGAAGAAGCCCTAGATTTTCAGAAATGGTCTGTGTTATTTGCCAAAGAACTTGATGCGTTTATGCCTTTGGTTGAGGAATTTTATGAACACCTGCATACTAAGGACGATGGGTCCTACTTTGCTTTTGTTAAGGGCACTCCCATTAGTAAAGATATATAGGATTTGGATAAATTTTGCTAAGAGAAATCTTATCTTTTGTTGGCACTTTGGCAATAAACCTATCTTCTATTATCCATGGGAATTCAAAAAGGATTTTGGTATCTTGGCTCCTAGTGTAACCTTAAGTTAAAGGGAGTTCTTTTTGTCAGCATTATTTTAATGATTAATAGTTGATAAGGTTGATTGAAAATATACTTCTTAAATACTACGTGAGGTGTTGATGGAGCAAGGTGTTTATTAACCTTGGCTTATTTTTCTCACAAGCCAAGTCGACGCAATTGTCCTGTGATTGTTATGAAAAATAATCGAGATCTGATCACTCTTAAATAATTAAAAATCGTGTACGTGATAAAATTTCGAGAGCGCAATGTGTAGACACTAAAAATTTATAAATTTTTAACAATTAAAATGAATTAATTATTGAGCTAAAATAAATGTGATTAGCCCATTTAATTAATTTAGACCACTTAAATAACATATTCAAATAAAATTAAACAAATATAATTTGGATTCTAAGATATTTGGGTTAGCCCATATTACTAGTCCAAATGTGGAGGTCAAGTGGCAAAGGTAAAAAGACTCCAAGTCATAAACGGACCCAAACCTATTAACGGGCCCAAACCCATAAACTACAAAAGTCCATGAAGGGATCTACATTCCCTATAGATAGACCTCACATCTCTCAGTTGAGATTACCGAAAAATCATTATTCTCAAAATCTCATAAAATTCTCTTAGAATTGTCTCTGCAAATAGTCAACAAGCACATCAAATTCATGCCGATTGTTTAGATACATTCAAACACATTCGATTGAGATTCAAATTTTTTGTCATCCCTTATTCGAATACCCTCAAACAAAACTCAAACTTAGGTTGGCATTGATAAAACGTCAGTCTACACTCAGCTCCACATCGACAACACGTGTCACTATCAAGCTACGGAACAAAATTAGAGGACTTAGTTTATTTTCATTATAAACTATTTACAGATATTGTACTCAATACATTTATTAAAATATAATTTCTTTATTACTTTTTTTCTTGTTTTATTTATTTTGACTCAAAATTTATGTAAACAGAGCATAAATTGCTTCTACTGTATTTTGTGGGACAAATTGAATCTTGAATAAATATACTGGTTTTCCCTTTTCTCTTATGTTTTTCCTCTTGTTTTTCCTCTTGTTCTCTCCTTTGTTTTCGGATTACTACCTATTTTCACTTTTCCCCTTAATCTCTATTCTCTTTTTCTTTCGTCCAATCTCAACTATTTGTCTAGATGCTTTTTTAAGTTTGTTTTGTCATAAATTCTTGCATAGACAGCACAATTTTTGAATCATGACAACATAAGTTAGGGTGCTTAAGACTCTGTTTGGTAGGCATAAAACGTTTTCTCGAAAAACTGTTGTCCTCTATTTTCAGTTTTACATTGTTTGGTTGACAAAAGAATGTAAAATCATTTTTCCTTAGGGTAACATTACTCTCTCAATGATGGAAAACCATTTTCCCTTTCATTTCATCATTTTTCTTACATGGAACCAAACAACGGAAAACTTTTGGAATTGTGTTTTCCATTGTAAATTGTTTTCCATGAAAATCATTTTACACTGAAAATATTTTACGCCCTACCAATTGGAGCCTAAGACATGGCACTCAAGTCTTGTATTTCTTTGAATAAAATCAAGATAAGCCACGACACTGTGCAAACTTCTTGGGGTGAGAACTGAGGAGGATGTCGATTGGGGAAAGAACTGAGATTGGTTTAGCTTTTTATAAACCTTTCATGTATCTGCATTTTTACCTCTATTATAAGCATCTCTACTCTGAATACATACCATTAAGGTGCTGCTTATTTGTGCATATACTTATAATAGAGCGCTGATGAAGTGTTTTGGGGGTTGAAGGTGATAGAGCACGATTCTCATTGTAACATTGTTACAAGGGTAAAATGGAAATGCCTTTCTTTTTTTTTGGTAAAAAAAAAAAAAATAGAAATTCATGCATATCATGGTGATTGAATGGAAGTCGGGATTAGGTATTAATATAAAGACAGACGATGGTTAGGGATTGTATGGGGGCTGACTAAGTTCCATACCGGTCTAATTAGACCGGGGCACATTGATGTGATTGCATGCTTATTATGGCACTGCTGACTTCGTCATAACGGTCTTATTCATATACCTTGTCGGTATTATTCTACGGGCCCTCTACCAAGGGCTTGGGCCAGATCCAGTCTCATTCACCAGCGCCTTCGGGCTTAAAGATAGATTTTATATACAAGATAAGAGTATATCCTAAAGGAATATACATGGAATATTCCCCGTAAATACAAGGCCCAACCTGTATACGGGCATATCCGGGTTCCCTATAAATACCCTGTTGATCTGAGTCATAAGGTACGTTCACGAATCCCAAGAAATCTATACTTGAGATCTACCGGTTTTCCCATAACTGACTTAGGCATCGGAGGGGTGTTCCTCGGATCAAACCCCGAGGCTAGTTTACGTGTGCTTTCTTGCAGGAACTCAAACCGGCTTGATTGACTAAGAGGCGTCCCGGTTCGTACCCTAAAAACTTGTCCCATACCTGAACAATTGGTGCTAGAAGGAGGGGCGAACAATACCTTGTAGTCTAAGCCATTTCTTGCAAACAAAACCCCCATGGATCCTATCAGCAATTTGGGATGCCGGAAACTGATGAAAACAATGTTCCCATTGAGAGAGCTCCCCAAGGATTCTCAACTCCGCTACCGACCACGAGACCATGCCGGTCGCCCACTGACAAGGGTGGGAAAACCCCTGAGACTCCCCAAGAAAACATCTTCCATACCCTGCAGCACATGTTCACCCCAGAATAACTTCGAAGTGCTGCGGAAATCTTCCAAGCCATGGCAAGCCACACCCCACCGACCGGTCCGCCCGCTAAGCGACCTTTGAGCAAAGCCCACAGTCCAGTGAGAAAACTTCGTTCACTAGGGACGGGCCGCCAGGAAGAGCGAGGCCGGCATGATCAGGATCTAGTGGCCAACTCCAAGACCCCCATAGAGCATATGGGAGACGAGGAAGAAGAGGAGGAGGAAGCACAGGACACAAAGGTCCAGCAGCAATCCTCTCATCTAAGGAAGGGGAGTGAATACCGGCGAAGAGCATCGGTATCTTTGCGGAATTTGTCATTCTCCACTACTATTCTCCAAGAGCCTATGGAGAAAATCAAGAGCAAAGCCCACAGTCCAGTGAGAAAACAATACCTTGTAGGCTATACACCGACACTGACTCAGTATGGTGCAAGGTGTTCCCCTCTACACTGACCGGACTGGGCCAAACATGGTTTAAAAGCATACCACCGGCAACAGTCTTCGACTTCCGCCAGCTTATATCAATGTTTGTTACACACTTTGTTAGCAACAAACGAAGGGAGAAAACCAATGGCGAGCTGATGTCGGTCAAACAGGGAGAGATAGAGAGTCTAATGGACTATGTCGGGCGTTTAAACGCAGAAGCTATCATGACCATCCCTACTCTCCAGCAGGAAGTTGATGTCTTAGCTCTCATGACAGTAATAAAGGAAGGAACTCCTTTCAAAAGCTATCTGGGCCGAAAGAAGCTAACAAGCCTCATAGAGGTGTTGGGCAAGGCAAACGACTTCATCCGGGGGGAGGAGTTTGACAAAGCATCGAATGCTAAGAGGCCTGCAGCAGAGGAGAAAGATAAAGAAAAAGACCATAAAGAGGATAAGTACCGGAAAGACAAGAAGCCGGACACCTCCAATAGAAGAGAGGAAAGTAACTCTGTGAAAAAGGGCCATGAAGGCCGACCTGACAAGTACCACAATTACACTCCTCTCACGACATCCCATGCCCAAATATATGAGTTGCACAAAGATGATGACAGTTGGCGTAGGCCTAGGAAGATGTACTATAAAGGCCGGGATAAATCAAAGTGGTGCGAATTTCATAGGGATTACGGTCACATAACTGAAGACTGCAAAGACCTCAAGGACGGGATCGAAGACCTCATTAGAAGAGGATACTTCACCCAGTACCAAGCAAGGGTCGACCAAAAATCCCATCTAGAGAAGATGAAAACGGCAACAGAAGGCTAGTCAAAGACAGGATCACTGAAATCCATGTTATCACGGGTGGACTAAGAAGAGGTGGAAACATACATGGTGCGAAAGCTAGCTTGAAGGAAGTCAGGCACCAAGTGAACTACCACAACGCAAGGAAGTGTTCGGTACCCCAGCCATGTCGTCTATGGCTTTTACGTCGGATGACGCCAGGGGCATTGTCTATCCCCATGATGAACCCCTGGTAGTATCTCTGCAGATATCAACCGTGATGGTTCATCGCGTGCTGGTAGATGGAGGAAGTTCCGCCAATATACTGTATAAGGAGACGTTCGAAAAAATGGGCTTTGACACTGCATGTCTGAAACCGGTCTCATACCCAGTTATCGGTTTCACAGGGGCCTCGATCGTCCCAAAAGGAACCATCAAACTGGCTGTACAGCTGGGGGGGATCTCACTCAAGAGATCTGCTAGTAGAATTCCTCGTGGTTGATGTACCGGCGGCATACAACGCCATCATAGGACGACCTTTGATCCATGACGCTCAAGCTGTGGTATCAACCTACCACCTCACAATGGTCAATACCTCAAATGACGGCAACCCCGAGAAACTCCGGGGGAACCAAGAGTCGGTAAGGGCATGCTATTTGACCGCTCTCAGGCATTATGACCATAAACGTCCTGCTGATACACCGCCTTCGGAGCGGAAGAAACGAAGTCTATAAAACAAGGCTAAAAAAGATCTGTCAATGGAGAATTTCGAGGGAAGGCCGATAGATCAACCGAGAACTAGCCCAGAAGGAGAGACAGAAGAAGTAAGCCTGAAGCAGGAAAGGCCGGAAAGAACTGTGAAAATTGGGGCCGATCTGGCAAAGGAGGTGAAAATGAACCTGATTTCCTTGCTGAGGGGTCATGCCGACATCTTTGCTTTCTCCGCAGACGAGATGCCGGGCATCGACCCAGAATTCATGGTGCACCGATTGAATGTGAATGAAGAAGTCAGGTCGGTAAAGCAAAAGAAGCGAAATTTTTCCAGAGAGAAAAATGCAGCCATCAAAGAGGAGGTGGATAAGTTGCTTGCAGCAGACTTCATTGAGCCCTGTGACTATCCTGAATGGCTTGCAAATGTAGTCATGGTGAAAAAAGCAAACGGGTCCTGTCGGATGTAAGTTGATTTCACCGACCTCAACAAAGCCTGACCCCAGGACTGCTACCCATTGCCCAGAATAGACCAGCTGGTGGACTCTACTAGCGGCCATGCCTTAATAAGCTTCATGGACGCTTTCTCTGGGTACCATCAGATCAGCCTGCTAGAGTCCGACAGAAATAAAGCGGTTTTCATCACGGATGCCGGGGTCTATGCGTACAAAGCCATGCCTTTTGGGTTCGAAAATGCCGGTGCTACGTACCAGAAATTGGTGGACAAGATTTTCGAGCACCAAAAAGGCCGGAATGTCGAGGTATACGTCGACGACAGCATAGTGAAAAGCCTGACAGAGGAAGCGCATGTTGTTGACTTGGAGGAAACCTTCGCCACCCTACGGCAGTATCAGATGAAGCTGAACCCCAAGAAATGTGTGTTCGGGGTAAGATCCGGCAAGTTCTTGGGGTTCATGGTAAGTGAGAGAGGCATTGACGCCAATCCAGATAAAGTCAAGGCCATCAGTGACCTCACGGAGCCGAAGAGCATCTGGGACATTCAAAAACTGACAGGAAGAATGGCGGCCCTCACCAAGTTTGTATCCAAGTCAGCTGAGAAGGCCCTACCGTTCTTCAAAATCCTTAGAGGAAATAAGAAGTTCGAGTGGGGGGAATGAGCAGAAGCAGGCTTTCGAGGAAGAGAAAGCGCACTTTAAAAAGCTACCGACAATAACCCGTCCAGATCTGGGGGATAAATTATAACTCTACGTGTCGGTATCCGAAAAGACGGTGTGTTGGTGAACAAGAAAGGGCAGCAGAGCCCCATATACTTCGTGAGTCACGTACTGATCGGAGTAGAGCAAAGATATGAGCTATTGGAGAAGATGGCATATGCCGTCTTGATTGCAGCAAGAAAATTATGGCCATATTTCGACTCCCATACCGTCCAAGTACTCACTAATCAACCTCTGGAGAAAGCTCTACACAAGCTCGATACAACCGGCAGACTCCTCAAATGGGCAATAGAACTATCGGAGTTCGACATCGAATACCGGCCTCGTACAGCCATCAAAGGCCAAGCATTGGCCAACTTCATTGTCGAAACTACTTACACTGAGCCATCAGAATCCACCGGTATCTGGAAAATAGAAGTCGACGGTTCAGCGGCCTAGAGTGGAGCTGGGGCAGGAGTGGTCATGACGTCCCCAGAGGGGGAGATGTTTGAATACGCCATACGGTTCCAATAATGAGGCAGAATACGAAGTAGCCCTGGTCGGACTAAGTCTGAGCATTGCGGCTGGCGCAAAGAAGATCCTCATGACCACAGACTCGCAGTTGGTATCAAGCCAAGTTGAGGGGACCTATGAAGCCCGGGAGCCAGTTATGCAGAAGTATCTCAGTAAGGTGAAGAGCATGACGGCTGGACTACAGAGCTTTGAGATCAAATTAGTACCAAGAACAGAAAATATGGTGGCTGACGCCCTATCAAAGCTAGCAAGCTCGAGCGTCAGTAACAAGAAGCGAAGTGTCATGGTGGAAACTCTGGGGGAACGAAGCATAGACACTCCAACACTAGACGTCAACACCATCGACTAGAGCCCGGAATGGTATGACGACATTGTGGCCTATAAGCTGGCAGGTACCCTCCCGGAGGAAAAGATAGCGGCCCAAAAGCTGAAGTGGGACTCATCTTGGTACTGCATATTTCAAGGCCAGTTATACAAGAAAGGGTTCTCACTCCCACTATTAAGGTGTGTAACGGCCTATGAGGCCACGAAGATAATAGAGGAGATTCATGAAGGAATCTGTGGAAATCATATCGGCGGAAAGGTGCTGGCACTAAAAGCATTAAGAGCAGGCTTCTACTAGCCAAGCATGTTGGCGGACGCCCAGGCATACGTCAAAAAGTGTGATAAGTGCCAGCGGTTTGCGCCAGTGATAAACCAGCCGGCAAATGACTTGCAGCCGATCCTAAACCCAATCCCTTTCGCTCAGTGGGGTATGGATATAATAGGACCTTTCACACCGGCATTTGGAGGTAGGAATTTCCTAATTGTGGGCATTGATTACTTAACGAAATGGATTGAGGTGGAACCGACCGTGAAGATAACGACCAACCAGGTGAAAAAATTCATCTGGCAAAACATCATCACCAGGTTCGGAATTCCTATGGGCATAGTGATGGATCATGGCATCCAGTTTGATTGCGGCCCCATACGAGACTTCTTGCGTCCATACAGCATCAAGTTCGCTTATTCGTCGGTTTGCCATCCCTAGAGTAATGGACAAGCAGAAGCCACCAACAAGCAGATCCTCAATGCATTGAAAAAGAGGTTGGACGAGCTAAAGGGAGCATGGGCCGACACGGTTCCAGCCGTGTTATGGTCCAATAGGACCACTGAAAAGGAAGCCACCGGCGAAACTCCGTTCAGGCTAGCCTTTGGAGCAGAAGCAGTGCTGCCGATAGAACTAGGACTACCTAATTGGCGAATCTTAAACTACGAACCAGAGCTGAATGGGCAGCTACACAAACAAGACCTAGATCTTCTACCAGAAGTCAGGCTGGCAGCAAAGCTAAAATCTGCAGCATACAAGGACCGGATAAGCAAGGCCTACAACAAACGAGTACGGAGCCGGCCGATTTCCATAGGAGACTTTGTACTCAGACGCACGGCAGCAACCGGGAAAGCACACGTGGACGGTAAGCTCACAGCTGATTGGGAAGGTGCATATTTGGTCAAGGAAGAAATCGTGCCCGGATTTTACTGGTTGGAAGACATGTCGGGTAAGCTGCTGAAAAATAGCTGGAACGCTAGTGTCCTCAAAAGATAATATGTGTAGTCAATAGAACAGGCATTGTTGCCAATAGGATTTAATCTTTCATAGCATTCTTGTTTTTACCATTGTAGGCCATAAATCCGGCACAGCCGGGAAGAGCCGTTTTATTTTAATAAAATGAGCATCTTCTATGTACGACTCTTTAAATAGCTAAACCTGCCGGTCAATGACCTTCGTGGATCTACCAGACAAGGCTAAGATGGCATTACTAATCACTAAGTCAATGACCTTATTGGATCTGCTGAATTGATTAAAGTGTGAAACCGGTCAATGACCTCCGTGGATCTGCCGGATAAAACTAAAAGGCATTATTAATCATTCAGTCAATGACCTCCGTGGATCTGCCAGATAAAACTAAAAGGCATTAATAATCATTCAGTCAATGACCTTAGTGGATCTGCTGAATAGATTAGAGTGCGAAACCGGTCAATGACCCTTGTGGATCTGCCGGATAAAATTAATTGCACAATATTAAATGTCAATTCATGACTGTTTATGCTAAAATTTATCACTTACGACGAAATTAAAGTTTGGGACGATTTAACCAGATTATGTCAAAGACAATGCAACAAAACAATGCAAAGGGGATGAACACACAAAAACGATGACGCGGAAAACCCCAATGAAGGTGGGTAAAAACCGCGGGTGGTTGGAGATCCACCAAACTAATATGGTTCACTATCTTTCTTAGTGACTGACTGTCGTTACAAGAACGTTAAGTTCTCTCTAGTGTTCTTCCAATTATGTTGCGTAAAAAACTCGTCAATGACCTCTCTCTCCCTTTTATATGCTCTCTTTTTTCCTTGGCTATTTCTCAACGAATACAAAAATGAATTCACTAATTATTACATTAACTTTGGTGCTTAAATCATGGGAGATCTTCTCCGCTTATGCTCCAACGTCTTGATTCATGCTCTTCAACGGCTGAATTTATGGCTCATTACACTCCTTCCTTATTTAGCTGGACCGTTACCACTTAATGCTCTGCTCCAATCTCGCGTCCTTCGCTGTGTCTTCGGGTCACAATTACTTTGTCATCATGTCAGATGTCATCATGTCATCGAGTCATCGCGTCGTTGCGTCAGTGTCATCCTGTCAAAAAATTCAGCCATAACAATGACCCTCGTGAATATGCCGGTTAAAATCTTGTTATGTTAATAATATAACGGTCAATCACCTTCGACGAGTTAGCGGCAGAATTGACTAAACAATGAAAGCATGTAAAGGCATGACAACAAACGACATCATAGTTGATAAAAGTATACTTCTTTAACAAAAAGAGAATTACAACCCTAAAATAGTCGGCCACAGGTGGCCAACTGCAGAAGACTATCAGCCACAGACGACCAGATTAACAGAACGGTAAAGATAGTTTGGCTACCCAAAGGAAAAGACGTTATGATCGCAAAAAGCACACCACCCACAAAGTGGCCAAGTGCAAGAAGGGTAAGGAAGGAAGCTAAATTTCTATGTAACATGCTCGTCTTCCTCAGAGCCATCGACCACTACAACTGGCTCTCCCGGCTTATCATCACCGGTAGGAGGGTTGGCGATATCAGCAGCGGCGTTGACGGTCTCCTGGCCCTCATCAAACTCAGCCCTTGGATCCGCGTTGGCGATATCAGCCTCAGTTACACCGTCATCCAGGACCTCGCCCTCCACCGGATTCTCGTAGTCGCTGCGAAGGTGGGCTGCCTCAATGGCGGACCAGTCAAAGTCCGGATGGTTGTGGCGAACACACCTCATGGCGGCCGACTAACCGCCGTTATACCGGTTGAGCAAGCGAGACACGAAGTCCATGCCTTTCTGGTACTCCTTGACGGCCTCGCGCTCTTGAGTCTTCGCCTCTGCAATCTGTTCACGGAGAAGGCGGATCTCAGTATCCTTGTTGGATAGCACCAAGGAGTGGTCCTTCACCTCCTGGGCAAGAGCCTCATCCACCTTCTTCTCGGCAGCTAGAGCATCATTCATCTCCGTTTGGGCCGCCAGGATTTCCTGATCCTTAACGGTCATTTTTCCTTTCTGTTCCTTGATCCTTCACTTCTTGGAAGTAAGATGTTTGGAAATACCGGTAGAGATCTCAAAGCTCCTTACCGGATTGGGCTGACTGCAGAAAGCACACGGCAAACAAATTAATATACAAGCAAAAAATCGACAGCACACTTGTAAGAAAAAGAGATGAGAATCTATGGAGCTTACCAGGGTAAGGTTATGCGCGTGCGTCGCGGCAAGCGCGTAGACTTCGTCTACCGGCATGTCGTACTTGAGCTGCATGGCTTTCAAGATACGATAGCCCAGGTTCCCACCCTCCAATGGACGATCGAGCAGCAGGGACTCGTCGTCCAACACGTTGAGCTTAGGCTCAAACTTTTCCCCGTCATTCACCGGAGAGCGGGACCAGCACTTCTTCAACACCTCCGGCAACTCAAGCCGGGATCGTCCCAGGAAGCCAACTTTCCTGGGCTTAGCAAATGGCTCCAACCCCGGTACCATTTCCGGCAGGGTGACGTGCTTGTAGATTTTGGACCGCAGAAAAAAGCTACCGACCAGGGTGACCTGGCCAGAAATGAGAGCGGTAGATTCAGGAGCCGTGGAGGTGATGGGGGCGACTTTTGTGGCTGCCTTTTTAGCAGCCGGCTGCTCCTTTGCCGGCTCAGATTTCCTCTTCTGCGGAACCAGGTTGGACCTCCGTTGGACCGGGGGCATGGAGTCCCAGTCGTCCTCTTCAGGACTGGAACCCCTGCCGGCTCCACGCCCTCCCCGGCCTCCTCGGCCTCCAGGAGAAGCTGGGATAAAAACAAAACAACGAGCGGGCTTAGGAGGCATGTTGCTCAGAGGACGATAGCGATGGTCTACGTGCAAAGCCTCGCGCACTGAAAAATCCCGACCTGAAACAAAACATCCAAGGCAGACATGGCAGTTTGCAAAAAGAAAAATCAAAGAAAAACAATGTAATACAAATAAACGGCAGCAGACAGCATAGAGACCCACCATAAGGGTCGGTACGGCAGAAGCCTAAGGCCGACAGCGCATGGTTGCTAAAAATATAGGTGGCATGGGGCAGCCAGTGCTTTGGCACTGATATTTGTTTCTTGCCCTCCAGTGCTGGTATTGAGGAAGAGGAAAAGAAGTCATAAGCCACTCTATCCTGTCGGGTAAGGCCGCGATCAGGGATATGTTCCATCCGAGAACGAGGTTTGGTCCACTAACAGCGTAAGGGGAAGGTATCCGGCACGCGTACCCAGAAAAATCTCTCCCTCCAATGCTTGAGGGAAGTAGGTTTAGGGTACACCGTTAACTTGTCGGCCTTTCTGTACAAAGACATCCAACCACCCCGGCCCTCACCTTCCTCGGCCCGGGACCTCCTCTTCCTCCCAGTTCCCTTCCCCTTGGCGGAGCCGTCCTCCTTGATCCTGTGCAACATTCTGAAGAGGTTTAAGGTTTCCGAAAACCCTTTATAATGGACCACCCAGGCGTATGCCATCAAATTCCGCCATCCTAAGGGGGTCAACTGGGCTAAGCAGATGTTCCAGGCTTTGAAAACTTTAACAAAGAAAGGGTCCAGGGGAAATGGTAGCCCAAAATCCAGCATATGGGCATAAATTGCAATGTGGTCGGCAGGACAATCGGTCACGCAGCTCCCTTTAACCGGGAGCACCAATTTGTATTCCTCTGGAATGGCGAAATATTGGGGTCCTTTTATCGGAAACTTATTTCCCCGGCAGATATCGGCCCAATCTCCGTCCACCTGCACGGTCGCGGCACTGCCTGGCTCGTTGGGTGGCATAAATAATTCAGCCAAGCCCCGGCAGATATCGGCCCAATTTCCGGAGGATCCTCCCGGTTAGAGTCATCCTCCGCCTCCAGAGTGGTGGATTCCTCATCAGATTCCTCGTCGAACCGGACGATGCTATCTACGGCATCCGACTGCATGGGAGACATACTTATCTCTCGGGGTCCTGGCCTACCTGAGGTTTCCCCGATCTCAAAAATCGGTTTAGGGGCAGATGAGAGTGTTCAGCTAAACCGAACATGGTCCCATACTGTCCATAAACATTTACCCCCAAGGCCTCTGCCTGTACTACTACCATCCCTAGAGGAGAGGCTCGTATTGCCAGCTCATTGTCTTGCCTACCAGAAGTACTACAGTCATGCTGGGCTTTAGTTCTAAGTTCCCTGGCATTGTCTATTATCGGTGAATTACTAAGTTCTATGGACTTAGAGGAAACGCTATCGGAATTAACGTCACTTTCAGATAGGACAAAAGGAGTTCTAGAAATGTTTTGTGAATCAGAATCTGAAGACATTATAAATAAGACGGTCTGAAAGACTTGAAAGAAATACCTGGAAAGAAGAATATAGAGGAAGAATGAACCAGTATCAGCAAGTAGCGTAAGGCCGGAAAGAGAATTCAGTCACAACCGTCAGGAATGCAAGGGATGAGCTTAGGGAGAGAAAGTCCATTGCAGTTGGGAGAGCAAGAGCGAAATTGTGAGAAGTGAAAAATAGTTCTCACTCAAGGCGTATTTATAGAAGAAGTCACGGATGGTATTAGGTGACCCTTCGTCTTCCCGTCCCGATCACGCCACGTGTTGTTAAATGGTACCCAGATGTGATGCAACTTCTCATTAAAAGCTCTGACAGCTGACGCGGATATCAAGGCGACGCTTGAAATTCCCTAGCCATCGCTTCAGCTTCCTACTTCAGCTTTAGCCAGCTCCACCCATGTCGGTTTATAAAGTATTTAAGCATGATACGTCTATGCTAGACATACCGGCTTGGGGCTAGTTCTATGGGGGTTGACTAAGTTTCGTACCAATCTAATTAGACCGGGGAACACTGATGTGATTGCATGCTTGTTATGGCACTGCTGACTTCATCATAACGGTCTTATTCAGATACCTTGCCGGTATTATTCTACGGGCCCTCTGCCAAGGGCTTGGGCCAGATCCAGTCTCATTCACCAGCGCCTACGGGCTTAAAGATAGATTTTATATACAAGGTAAGGGTATATCCTAAAGGAATATACATGGAATATTCTCCGTAAATACAGGGGCCAACCTGTATACGGGCCTATCCGGGTTCCCTATAAATATCTCGTTGATGCTTGTGCAAGATTATTGTATATGCTAAAATTTGCCTCTTACGACAGAATTAAAGTTAGCGACGAATTAACCAGATTGTGAGTATGATAATGCAAGGAATAAATGCAATGGGGACTAAAGGGAAGAACACACAGAAATGGTGACGCGCAAAACCCTAATGAAGGTGGGTAAAAACCGCGGGTGGAGATGGTTCCACCAATCTACTATCAGGGACTATCATTCCGGATGAGCCACGATCGTTACAGCTTAAGTTTATTATCTAAGTACAAGTGTAAAATGTCCTCGTGTAGAATAATCTTCTTCTTGCCTTTGCTTTTGTATATCATATGCCGTATCTTTCTCTTTGCCTTGTTCTGCTTAAATGCCATATTAATTTCCTAAGCAATTACAATGGTAACCGTTCCTTGATTATAGGAGATTCTCCTAACAAAGCTCAACTGACAAAATCTACTTCCTTTCTTCATGCAATTGATTTTCTCCAACGGCTTTGTTAGCTGAATTATCGCGGGGTTATCACCTTCCTTTTTCGGACAATCGGTTACAGATTTTAGTTGGCTTAGTCTTCGCATCTTCCCATCGCGTCTTAGTGTCAAAGTCGCCAAGTCATCGCGTCAATGTCATCCTGTCAAAATCAGCCATAACATACGCCCCCAATTGTCGAAATGGGGTAACACAAAAACCATGAGACAATTGTTTAAAAATCAAAAAATCAAATCTGTGACGCAACCAAATACTTAACTCAAAAAATCTTGAGCAACAGATAAGGAAAAAATACTGCAGTGAAACTTGGATAAAAAAAACACTCATAAGGCAACCCAAAGGTCATAACATAGAAAGATAATTACAAAGAGTCATTAACTTCAATCCGTTAACCAAAAGTAATGACTACTCTTGGGAGTATAAATATCGTGTGTGATCGAATTTTAAATCCTCCCGATCTTTCTCTCTCTAAAGCAAAAATATTTCCATAACTTTCATCCGTTTCTCCGCCGGAAAACCGATCTCTTGTGCCAGGTAAATTCCTACTGCTTGTTAATTTCTTTGTTTCGCACTTTCACTTTTTCTTCAATCGCGTTCATGGCTCCCAGTAGGCGTAGCATTAGGACTTTCGTGAAAACCCAAGAAAAGTTGAGGGGAAAAGAAAAAGTCGTAGAAAAAAGAAGTGAAAACGAGGATGAACTGTCGACCATGTCAGAGGAAGATATGATGAGGTTTTTAGAGTTAGGAAACTTGCCTGTTGACTCAGTTATTAGGAACGCAGAGTGGACTGAATTACCAGAGACATGCCCCACCACCTGGGTGGTGCTCTATGAATACCCCTTTAAGATAGGTCTGATACTCCCTTTCTCCCCCATAGCCAAAGACCTGATGCAGATCTATCAGATCAGCCCAGGGCAGATAATGCCCCAAGTTTGGCAAATTCTAAGCGTCGTTGACAGAGTGACGGCGTCTTGGGAAGAAGCCTTTACTCTTCACGATCTTTTACTCTATTATGAGATTAGGGTTAAAGCCTAGAATAGGATAGCCCTTCATGCTAAAGCAAGATTAGAACCATTAGTCGGGGGAGTTCAATCAAACGACAGAGGATGGAAGAACATGTACGTTTTCGTGAAGAAATCGTCTCTAGGAGAAGCTGGGAAAACTTTAATTGGTGGCTGGAAATCATAAGGTTCATTTAATTTCAATTGTTTTTCCTTTGCGTCGCATCATTAACCCCACTCTTACATCGTTTCTTCTGCAGGTCT